>NW_028278084.1:300000-527526 GCF_059751315.1 Micrasema longulum
CACATGCAAGGGTGGGCAATGCTTTAAATAAATTTCTTCTTAACTACCTATACCGTTGAATTTGAGAAAACCAGAGGTATACATATGATCATATTGTAGGTGTATTATTTTTATTTATTTATTTAACTTTTTGTAAATTGGCGGGCTTATTGCCAAATAGCAATTTCTTTCAACCAACCAATAAAATAAAAGTTTTGTTGTTATAATTCAAGTAACAGAACATATTCAATGGAAAAAAAATATTGAAAACCAAAAATATATAAAAAAATAAATAAACGTAATAAATTACATTAAATCAAAACTATCACTCAATGGGAAAAAGTAAAAAAGAGGAAAAAGGAAAGAAGGAGAGATTAAGGAAGAGAAAGGAGATGTTTCTTCAGATGTGATTTAAACAGAGATAATCAAGTTACATCTTTGATGGTGGATGGGAGATGATTCCACAGTTGAGCCGCATGGACACCATGTGAGTTAGAGAAGAAAGAGGAATTGTGGATGGGTATTAAGAGAGTGCTTTGAGAAATAGAACGAAGAAGTAAACCATGAACTGATAAGCGTTAAAATTATTCAAGCAGGTATAAAGGATAGTATTTTCATTTTAAAACAAAACATTTATATATGTAAAGTTTATATTTGAAGTACTAACTTTGTGGTTATTTATTATAATAAAATAAATAAAACAACTTTGTTTTTAACCACAAATTTTTATATTTCACCGACCGGTTTCAAAAAAACAAGCTTTTTTGTCAAGGTTTACGTAACTAATGAATTGATTCCTTTTTATTTTTTTTCTATCATGTTCACTAAATACTATACGTGGACCCAATAAATCAAGTGTTTTTTTTCTTACACAAAATTAGTGGTTAAAAACAAAGTTGTTTTATTTATTTTATTATTTATATATGTGTTTAAGAAGTAGAAATTATTCCACAATTAAGTAGCTACTACTGTGAAAGAGAAGGCAACAAAATTAGGGCGTTGAATGGGTTTTTATTTATTTATTTATTTACAAACATAAAATTATCGTACATTATTTGAGACTTCCCAACTCCTTGGGACTAAAAGTCTTGTGTTGAGATGGGAATAGCAATTAGTTGACACAAACACATGAGTACATCATCACAAATAATATAGGATTAGAAACATTTTTTTTTTTTTTTTAATACATATATCTGGCACATTAATGTGGTAAACAGTAAACTCAAACATCCTGTAAATTGTCTGTTGCAAACAAATTTAGATCAATTGTCTTCAACTTAACATTGACTAATGTAAAATAATATCTTTGTCGCGACGAAAAAAACCTATACAATTCAACTACAAACTAAAAAATACTTCCTTTTCAATGGTTTCGTCGATAAAAAATCCTGGCATTACTTAAAATAGTAAACTCTGCTATCGTGAACTCATTGATAATATTGTAAACAAATCTCTCAAACTTCTCGGTTTTATCAATAGAGTGACGGCGGACTTTAAAATATTAATACCATCAAAACTCTTTATTGCTCACTAGTTCGACCCCATCTAGAATACGCTTCTCCTATTTGGTCTTCATTCTACAGGACTCATATTGACCATATTGAGTCTGTTTAACACCGTTTTCTAAGAAAAATGGCATGGTTGTTCAGATTACAAAGGGGTAATTATTATTATTTTGAAATAGAGCAATCTCTTAATCTGTCTTCATTGAAGAGACGTAGAACTGTGATGGACCTTATATGCATTTTAAAATACTTAATGCTTTAAGTGATGTCCCATCTCTGTTGCAATCAATTTCTTTTAATGTTCCCAACCGTGTCACTACAAGTCAAAATCTGCTATTTATAAAATCTTCTAAGAGCAACTTTGGTTTTTATGCCCCAATGTCCAGAATGTGTAGATTAGTCAATTCATAACATGACTTGGAATTCTTTGGGATAGATCTTCCGGCTTTTCATAGATATCTTAGGTCTTTCATTTTTATGAATATATTGTATATAATTATTGTTTTGCCCTTGTTCGTCTTTGCTAATAAATTTATGTTATTTCTGTTCAGTTTCTTGCATTTATGTTTCTTCATGTAACTGTTGTAATTGGCTTAGGCCGTGTATATAATAAATAAAATTAAAATAGAATAAATAACTTCCTAGGGAGTAAATCTAGCCTGTCTATAAATATTTGGACATAAAAAAAGAAAAAAATATATATTTGACCTTCTATTTTGTAACACTCTGTTTACATATTCTAACATGTTTATATTACGAGAATATTCGTATACACCCAGGTATAATTGTGGTTTAAGTCAAGTGTCGTAAAGTCGACACCTGCAAGACACGTGGTAGGTGTCGGGTTAGAAATTTCCCTATCGAGTTACCTTAATTAAATCAACTTTACGTGCAAACCTTTCCCTTGGACCATATTCCAATGTCCAAGTATATTAGATTTATTTAAATTCGTCGTATATTCATTATTTAAGTCCCAGAATTAAAAAAAATATTCAACCATGTACGCATAAAAGTTTCAATGAAAATATGAATTTAAATATTAAGGATGTTGGCTGAATGATAAATGGAATCACCCACAAGATATCAAAGTCCGAATAGATCCGCAAAACTGCTTTTTTAGGAAGCGTGACTACTTTACACTAGAGGTTTTTTTTTAGATCTTCAAGTTTATTTATTTTATTTGTTATACGGCACAAGCATATTTTACAATATAAAAAACAACAATTTAATGAGTTGGTAAGACATACAAAAATTAAATAACGAAATTAAAACACGGGTATAAAAATTACAAGAAAAATATGTATTTAAGTTAGCATACAACATAAATAAAAAATAAATAATAAATAAACACCAGATCAGTACTCCATTAATCGTTACTATAGAACATAACAAAATATTTTTAAAGAGATGATTTGAATTTACAGAGACTCGGGTTAAAAATGTCGATATGAGAGGTACATGGCGGCCTCCGTGGTGTAGTGGTCACGATGCTTGACTCACAAACGGAAGGTTCCGGGTTCGATTCCTGGTGAGAACACAAAAACTTAAATGTGAGTTTTCTCAATCCTGGGTGTTCTGTGATGTAATTCACCACTGTAATTGGGCCTTCTGGTCTGTTGTGGTGCAGAAATAAATAAAATAAAATAAAATAAATTCATTTCCTAGTCTGTGTATACGTGGTATAGGTGAGTGACAAAGATAGTTGGTTTGAGAAAGATGATAATAAAATAGACTATTTTGTCTAGTTCAACGTGTTAGTATATTAATATTTATTAAATTTATCAAATGCGCATTCAATGATATTATGTATTTCCAGTACTTTTTTACGGCGTCGAAACGTAGACGCTCACCCAAAACATTAAAAAAAAGCCTTTACAATATGCCTCCTGCGTGAATAGAGTCCGAAACGATGATGTTCTCCGACGAATAAAAAAAGATAAACGGTACTGAAGACCATAAAGAAAAGAAAACTTGAGTATTTGGGCTTGTGATGAGAGCCGAAAAATAAAACATTTTACAAGTCACTCTTCAGGGAAGGATTGAAAGAAGGCGCAGTGCAGGTAGAAGGCGCATCTCTTGGCTAAAGAACTTGGGTGGCTGATTCCATTGCAGTACTTAATCTTTGTTCAGGGCAGCTGCCAACAATGTGAGAATTGCTGCGATTATATCCAACATCCATCGGGGAGAGGAAAGATAAGAAAACGAACGAAAATATATTTTCTCTTCCCAGTGAAACGATCATTCGTCTGAAACTGAGGTCCACAAACTTTTGTGTCCCATTGACCACGTGTCGATTTTTCTTATTTAAAGTAGACTCCCTGTTTTTCTTATATAGATTTATTACAAATTTATGAAAATCAAATGTGACGCTTAAAAACAATTGCGATAATATTGACTAAATCAATTAGTATGACTGTGATAGTTTTTATTGATTTTGCTCAGTTTTTTAGCAGAAATAAAAGAAGTAGCTATGTTTAAATGGAAAAGTATAATGTGAAACACCAACAGTCATGTTAATTTTCAAAATAGGTTGCAACAAAATTTCTTCAAACGCGATTTTGTAACATCAAACTTCAACAAAAGAAAGAATATTCTGAAGTCCAGATATCTAACAAAAAAACATAAAGCCATAATGTCGAACAAATTTTATTCCATGATTCATAAAAAAAAAACTTTAATAAAATTTAGGCCTGTTATAGCAAAACGAAAAAACGAAAAAGCCTCCTATAACGAGCATCTTGAGGATGCGGCGGTGGACCTGGCTTGGACACGTGCTGCGCATGCCTCAAGAGAACCTAAACCAAAGTTGCTTCTTCTTTAAACTTGCGGGCTCACGCCGTCCTGGAAAGCCGTCAATGACGATCTTTAGACTTTATTCGGCGGAGTTAAGGGGCGTTGGATTGACATGGGAAGAGGCAAAAATGCTGGCTGGCGATAGGGTCTCCTGGAGACAACTGGTGAGGTCCACATGCTCCACTTTAGGGGTAGATGTGAAAAAGAAGAAGATAATAGGAAAATAAATAAAAAATCATAAGACTAGCGTGCACTCTCGCTTACTGCCAATAACCGACTGATTGGACGAATTTCTTATTTTGTTTTTGTCTCTTTCACACAAACACCGGCAACAAAATAGCATCTCTGTCTTCCTTGTTATAAGTTATATTCTCGTGCTCTTTACTTTCATTCGTATAATAATTCTTTGCAAAGCAATGATATTTTTTTTAAATTCAAATCCAGCATACGAGTATTATACAAAATTTGCTTTTGAAATCCGATAAGAAAGATTTTAGAGGAAGATTACCAAAAATACAATGTCAAAACTTGAATAAATTAGAGATATAAGTCTTATATCCTACGTAGACTCGTACTTCATCATAACCACGCAAAAGTTAACCAAAAATCTCAGTAATGACGATTGTTGGTGATAGCCATTGTGTTTTAGCGTCTTCGGAAATATGACCACATTTCTGATTATCGTGGGCAACTGTAATGGCTCAAAATTAGACAACGGACCCTCTTACTTCTGTTCAATGTACTTCATAGTCCTAACGCTCCTATATACGTCTGAAGAAACATCTCCTTTCTCTTCCTTAATCTCTACTTATTTCCTTTTTTCTCTTTTTTCCTTTTTCCCATTGAGTAATAATTTTGATTTAAAGTAATTTATAAACAAATACGTTTATTTCTATTTTTATCTATCTTCAGCTCTTTGATATTTTTTTCTATTGAATATGTTCTGTAACTTGAACTACAAAAATAAAACTTTTATTTTATCGGTTGCTTGAAAAAAATTGCCATCTGGAAATCAACCTGCCAATGTACAAATAACATTATGTACAAAAAGTTAAATAAATAAATAAACTAATGCGTTTTTGAGCTACACAAAACTACTCACTTTGAAAGAGTTTACTGTAAAGTGGGTTGAAAAATATGTATATTTTAAAATGTCAATCTGGTTTTTTTTTGATAAAGGAAATACATCTCGTAAATCAATCCATGACATAAAAAGTATCTTAGGAGGATAAAAGTGTGTTAGGTGGATTAATATATTTACACGAAGCCAAAATTCAGTGATGGTCTGCCTTAATCGGATCTACTCTCGTGGACTCCAATTTACATTAAGTGAATCTCAATTTTTTTACTGATATATACCCATTGCAATTGTGAGTTGACCCCGGGGGCCGACAAATATCGTTTTGGGAATAACTAGTCTAAACTCAAAGAAGCAGCAGGCTTATTCTGCCACAATTTAATTTCATAAGTTCGTTTGTTCATCATATATCAACCTCACTCTAACGAAATTAAAATCGTTATCTCTTATACGATACTAAATAATTGACGAAACGAATTAGTTTTGTAATAAGGCCACAGAGTAAAGCGTAAAACATATGTTGCAATTTCACATTTATTGTATGTTAAAAATACTTCGATGATTGTGGTGAAAACGCAGATTCTGTTAATTGTTGGGATTGACGATTATTTCAAGCTGTTTACTCTAGGACAGACTGTCGTAGAATAACCTCGCCAGGATATGTGGGAATGTAAATATTGTAGCTATATTGTTTTGGCTAATGATCTTACCTACACCTCCAACGATGTTTATTCTTTACACATCAAATCAAATCTCGATACCTCTGCGCCGACCGCACTGCTGGCGCTAGGAATGAACCACGGTTACCCGTTAGTTATTGTTATTGCGTCGCGTAATCGGTTTGAATCGGGTTGTGGCCCCGTGGCTGGTGTTGCGGACTCACGGATCAGAGGTCCGAGGTTCGAACTCCACTCTACCCAAACTTTATTCCCATATTTCAATAGTGAGTTATTTCAAACATTTCATTTAAAAAAAACTGGTGGCTAAAAAAAATTTATTTTATATCGTCGTTGCACATCAAATATGGGCCATGTGACTTGGAGCACATTCTGAGAAAATCATCAAAATGCGACTTTTTGAAAAAAAAAAAATATTTTAAATAAATATATTACTTTGTATGAAAAACACTGTATTTTTTTTACTTCGTACATACACAGAAGTGTTATTTTCGGTTTAGTTTTTTTTTAAATCGTTTTTGTCGATTTTCTCAGAATGTGGTACGAGTCACGTGGCCCATATTTGATGTGCAACGACAGTATATTAAATATCGAGTAATAATGAAATGTTTCTAAAAAAATCCTTAAACAATAAATGTCAGTCTTTACTTTTATTTTTATTTTTCCAGAGTAGTAACTTGGAATGTTAATGCTGTGACTGCTGTTTTATGTAAATTTAATAGCAGAAATATTTTTAATTATTAATTTTATTAATCATAAATCCATTGTTTCATTCCATTTAACAAAAATATATTTTAATAAAATAGTGATTATTGAAATCTAGAGAAAAATTTGACGTACATTAAAAAAAATAGTTATAATTTAGTTACCACTCTAATAGGGACAGTATTTTATACTTAGGTAAAATAATAACTTTTTTAATATGTTCGATTATCCCTTTATAGGATTTTTATCTCAGAGCAGCTATCAAATTTAAAATACTCATCCGTAATATTAATGATCAATTATATGTTGTTTATATGGAAAATTAAATCCTTTGATCCCATTACGCTATTGAAATGATAAATACGTCCCACCTCTAAACTTAGCGTAACTGAAGTGTGGCTTGACCAACTCACCCTGAAGTTATTTCCTAGAGAGATTTCTGGCTCTCAAATTAGAGGCTGTATTTAATGACCAATAGTTAGAGAAGTTGCAGTGGCTATTGTGGGGGTGAGCCTCAACTGAACTATTTTCCTAGCAATATTATCTCTAATTGGATAAGCCAGGAGTCTCTTGTTAGTTAAAATATTAATTATAAAGCGGTCTTCTCGTAATCTAAAAAAATAAATTCTTTACAACAGGCGCTTTTTTGATTACACATTTTTTGATTATTTTTTTTATTTATGTTTTTTTCAGAACAAATATAGTATAACAATGAAGTACAAACTTTATATACATATCGCACATCCGATAAACTAGAACCATAATCGGGTTGTTCTCCAGTGGCTAGTGTCTCGGACTCACGGATCAAAGGTCCGTGGTTCGAATCTCACTCTACCCCAACTCGATTCCCAATGTCTACTAGTGAGCTATTTACAATTCGTTGAAATCTTTAGTAATAACCATTCGGATAAACGTAAAAAATATGTAACTTTTCATTGGTAAGTAGGTACCTAGGTACTTGTTTATGATTGAATTCCAGAACTTAAAATAATTAATTTTTAAATATTTAGTTAAAGTTGGTACCTGAAAACATTAAAAAATTCGTTTTTAAATAAAGAAAGCCAACAGGGGTTAACTGTATTTGGGAATGCCACACATAAAAAATAAATACATCATTAATGTGTATTAAAAAAAAAATAGCATAAAAGAACGAGCTTTAGATATATATCTGCTGCGACCGGCTAGAAAATCTGTGTTAAACACTTATTACAGCAAATTTTATTCAAATTTAATGCTATGCTTGATCTTACAGCACATCCGCGCCAAGAAAATAGGTTTATATAAAATATTTCTTTCTAGAACATCTGCGAGTGTGAGACGTGTAAAATCTTCCCTAATCTACAGAAGTTTCCAGAAATTCTCCGTATGGCGGCCCAAGATAGCACTTCTATGCTAATTGCTGCGAAAATTGGCGGGAAAGCCGCAGAATGTTAATTTTCCCGCGTTTCACTACTCAACATTCGCAACCCCCGTAATTCAAAGTTCAAGCACCCCTTTACCGCCATAATCATCATTTTTAATAATTAAACTTTTTTAATTTTCTTTTTAAATAAAAAATATATTTGACTGTACATAGTGTATAAAATGTTAACATTATTTTTTTTCCGTTTTCTACAAAATTTTAAACTGAGCACCAAATGTAAAACAAAATGGTTATACGACATTCGAAAAAAGGTTTTCTTCACTGCAAAATATTGAATTTTCTTTTACATTTAATATATATAAAGGCATAGAATTATATTATACTGGAAAGCGCGTAGAACCAAGTTTGTATGCATCTTACTGTGTCCAAAAGTACCCCCTCTACCCGACCTCCCGCCTGCGCGCATGCGTGAAGTAGCCGCGTAATGTTGCTAGACTATGAACAATATATTATAACACAAATATAAAATGATTTAGTGTTTTTTTATTTTATGTTTTACCACAAAAAATATTTTACTGACTGGACTATTGAAAAAAAACAGGTACTTTTTTTAGACAAAAAAAATACGTTAAATCATCATTGAGTAATTTAGTAAATTAGTACTGTTTAATATTGAACTAAGGCTTATTATTAGAAAAGCGAGTAAAAAATTCAACCACCCTGGCAAAATTAACAAAATTTTCACTTATTTTATTTTTACAATCTGACAGATAGTAAAATAATCGAGTTCTTAAATATTTTTTTCTCTTAGTGCCCTGTCAGGTATTCCCAACGTTGGCAATCACTCTGGCAAAAGTTTCACTGTCCTGTGCTGCCCGAAAAATCTGCGCCATAGTCCTGAAGCCAGTCCAGTCTCGTATATTTCGCAGCCAGGATATCTGTCTTCTTCCAGCCCTTCTATGACCCTCAATCTTACTTTTCAAAATAAAATGAAGCAAGTGGTACTTTTCTTCACGCATTTTATGCCCAAGATACGAAATTTTACGAACGTTTAGGGTGGTGAAAAGTTTTCTGTTTGTTTTAGCTCGACTTTAGACTTCTGAGTTCGTTATCAGGTCTGTCCAAGATATCTTAAGCATTTCGCGATACAACCACATCTCAAAAGTTTCCAGTCTGTTCATAGTGTTCACCTTCAGAGTCCAAGTCTGACAGCCATACAACAATTTAGACCACATATAACATTTTACCAATCTTTGCCTTATTTTCAAGTTGAGATTAGCATTGCAGAAGAGGGATTTCATTTTATTAAAAGCAGCTCTTAAGTAGAGGTTCTTAAATCCTAAATGATATTATTTGTGAATTCACTTCTTATACATGAAATGTGATCCCACCGTATTTCCTTTTAATCGCAGCAGTATTTTGACACTAACAAACGACACAGTGCGGCATAATTGAATTTAAATCAGCAATTGCGTATTAAGCGACATCTACAGAATAGATAATACATCAGTTTAGATAAACTCAAAGAAATTTAATTGCAGAAAAGTCCTCTTTTAAATGTAAACCTTGTATATTCTAAGCAAAGTAAAAAATAATGCAACTCCATAGAATCCATAATAAGATACGGAATTACCGCCAGGGGATATTCTTGTGCAACAAACATCATATATGTACAAAATGTTCAAAATGCACTTGTCAAATTGATTGCGCCCACTTATGTATATAATCAGAGACATAATACTCCATGCATGTATAATAAATTAAATGTTTTACTAGTTTAGGGTATTTTATGAAGCAAAATTATTATTCAACAAAATTTTTAATGTTCAGCTCGATGTATAAAACTAAATAAGAACATAGCGATCTAACAAGATTTACATCTGTTAATGGCCTAGTTGTACCAAAATTTAAAAATAAATATGAACAACGTAGGTCGGATTATTATTCTAAAACTATTTAATATGTTGCAATTTGACATGAAAACATGTCATAATAAAAATAAAATTATGTTTTTATTACGAAAGTGGTTAGTAGACAGAAAGTTCTCATACCAATTTATTATTTCTGTAAAACATTCTTTAACTCAGTATTTTTGTGTCTCATTGAATACATTTTTGTTATTTTCTTGGGTTAACCATTTTTTTAATTTAAAAAAAAAAATATTTACATTTTTTGATCCCAATTGTTATTGGTACTTTTACGAGTACTATATTTTTATAATTATTATTTTTTCTGTAGATTTAAATTGAAATTTTAGATTTACTTTGTTTTGTTCTTTATCTTGTTATGATTACATTTATGAGCACACACTATTTATATATGCATATTTTTTTTTCCTATGGTCAAAATATATTCAATTAAATAAATTTTCTTTAATTTAAATAGAATTATTTTTCACCTACTTTAAAAAAATATAATTTAAATTAATTTATATGGTTTTGTCGAGTCATTTCTTTTCTATTTTCTTAATAATATTTTTTAAAGCATCAAAAACAAAAAAGTACGTGTTCATTATTTTATATGCATGCAGTTTTATATCTGTACTCTTTTATTTGAATATTCATTTAAACTTATATCTGAGCACCCGATGGTAAACTATTATTTAATATTTAAATTTATTGCAACAGGGACGGAAAACATTTTTGAGAAGGGAATATGGGAATCTACGCTATTCTAGGTGGAGGATGAATATCACACACGTGATAAAAGTTTCTTTTACGTGTCATTGGCTATTTGAAATTGAATTGTCACCCCGTAAATATATAAGATACGTATGTTAAAAATATTGTAGCTAAAAAAAATACTTACTTACTACAGATTTTAAATAAAGATTAATGAAATATCTAAAAACATTGGATCGGCATGAAATAAAGTAATTTAAAACACTTCTGCACTGTGTAGTCACTTTCGCTGAAGAGCGCTACCCGTGACCTCTTATTTTGTTTGGGTTATGTCACGAAAGAAGGCTTAGAAAAAACGACATTCGGCAGATGCGTTTGCCATAGAAGAATTCAAAAGCTTGGTAGCAAATATTTTCTGTGACGAATAGCAAATGTTACCCATTACAACATTCTTACGTATGTATATCATAGTGTGTTCATGTGTTTTTTTTTTCTAAATAATTAAGACCATATTTATATAATGTTATGATCTTTCTTTATATATATTTTAATCAAGATTGAAAATTCAGTATCTAAATAGTTTAATTTTCCCGTTCTCCTTCTTCTTGACTTTCCATCCTTCTAATCTCTTCATAGAATAATGTAGATTTTTAGATTATTTTGGTTTTCAAATTTAATTAAAAATTATAAGATTCCGTTCCTTAGAATATGTCCATAATGTCCATATACGTCTTATTTTTTCAGACTGAATGGTAAGGGTAGGTAAGAAGAAATTGACTTAAAGCAAAATGCCTGCCCTTATGTGTATATAAAATGTATATGTATACGACAGGGGCGAATCGTCAAAGTAAGCGATTATACACAGCTTACCATTATATTTGACTTAAAATAATAATAAATTATTGTAACCATGTTTATGGGAAAAAAAAAATGTAATTGTCATTTATTATAAATCACCGTTTATATCTTTCTACAAAAAAATATCTATGAAGCGCGCCCAGCGCCAGCGCCCAGCCCATTCTTACTGAACGATGAAACTAGCCGATTACCTCAGCTTATTCTTCCATACAAAAAAGTACACTGTATTTTTCGTCTTTAACCCAAGTCGGCTTTTTTAGTACTAAAACAAACTTGCAGATTACAAATATTTTCGGAAGATTCTCTATTTGGAAACTAGTATTTCGAACATTATTTCCGAAGGACTATTTTTCTTTGATGGGATACCGTTGACATATTATGTATCACATAGGACAGGTGGCGTTCGCAGTGGACGTTTTAGGCATTATTCATTTTAAAAGAAATCGGCCAGTTCTCAAGTCTTGACAGTACCGTCAATGACAGATAATAATGGAAATATCTGCGGAATGTCATTGTGGTATTTGTTAATAAACTTTTGTGCAAGTATTGTATTAAAATAGTGTAGAATAAAACTACGTTTATCGCGTGGTTAATAATAATTGTTGTTTGAGTTGATTTTCACAGAATTACAAAAAAATAGTCATTTATAATTACATTACTTACATGTTATGTAAGTACTTATAAATAGTACAAATTAATGAACATTTTTAATAGATTACCTATAAAATAAATCACGGCTCGCCACTGGTATACGAAGTGTGAAATGAATGAATATTTTTTTTTAAGTTAAAACATTGACATTTAATGTTTTTATTTAAGTTATAAAAACTAAATTGCTTTACTTTTAACTAAATAAAAAAGACATATCAAAAATAAATACGCGTTTTAATAATGAATGTAATGAAATCACTCCCTATTAGGTACAAACATGTACATTTTTCATGATAGTTTTTTTTTCGTTTACAAAATGAGAAACGTTAACCAAAAACAAAATAGGCTTATCATATTTTAATATTTTATTTGTCATTCTCCCTCTCCGTTTTATAAAATAAGGACTATATAAAATGCATCAAATAACGTGTACTTTGTTACACATTATGTTATGTGGGTTTCTTTTACTCGTACAAACTGGTTAAATACAAAATAAACTAGCAAATTAAAAAATATAACACCAATCAAGTCACTTTATTGGTCCCCGGTAAGAAGTCGTCTTGAATATATTTCTTCATTAATTTCTCCATTGTCTAGTTGCTCCATTAAAATGCACTTTCTTATTCACCAGAACGCGCCGAGAAAAACTTTCTAAAATCTATTAAATTTAAGATATTCCAGCAACTTTATCTAATTATCTTCATTTTTTATTTTTGGCAAATCTTTTTTAAATTTTCGAAAGAAAAATTCTCACTGTCCAGATTTGCTGGAGATGGTGTGCATTCGTGTACCTGGTTGGCATACCCACCAAAGAATTCCTTTTTGTTCAGCAAGTTCTAGGACCAACTATCACATGCACTCGCCTATCCCTAGACTCCACAGATATGGTAATCAGTATGAGGATAAATCTAATGTATTTGATTCTGGATTTGGTAGTTATAAATCGAGTTTGTTTTTATTTCCCACAATATAATTTTCGATTTTTCTCTGTGTTGACAGAGTTTTTTTTTTCTTTTTCGAATTCATATTGACGTATATTTTTTTAGTAAACTTATATGTATGTGCTTGTTAACTTTTGTTGTAATTATACGATTTCATTATTTGTACTATTTTTTTATTTATATAAGATTTATTCATATTTTTAAAAAAATCATTTTATTTACTTTTTTCTTTACACAATTCATTTTTTGTTTGTCACGATATGTCAAGAAATTCTGTGTTAATTCGGAACTTTTCTATGCTAAAATCAATACATTTATAAATGTTGTCAAGAAATAAAATACAGATAATAAATTAGGTTTAGGAAAGTTAAGATCAGGTATCTAAAATTTTACAATATTTCTTTAATAATTGTATAATTCAATTTACATTGTAATTAACTTTCACGGTTAAAAAAATAAATTAAATAGTCATTTATAAGGTACAATATATATTTTAATAATCAGATTAATATTACAATACACACATATTTTCTTTCATTTCTTAGGTTAAATTTTTGAGTGTATATAAATATATTTTTTTTATTTAATATAATTAAATATATTTTTAAAATTATTTTATTCATGCAAATACATACGTATACATATTACAAAAAAATATAATTATTAACGTATCCCAAACTTTATGAGACCAAGGGCCCTGTGTTGAGTTGGGATACAACATAATGGAAAATGGAAGCACGTACATATATAAATAATAGTAAAAATAAAAATTCAATATTATTACATAAACATACAATATATTTCAAATGGCATCTGGACAACACGCTTAGTAGTATAAAAATATATGCAATATCTCGGAGCAGTCTCCTGCAATGGTCTCTTCCCTTAGACAAATTCCAGACCTGTACACTTCTACTCAAAATGGTTTTCATTATGGTTAAAGTGTTTTACATAGATTCGTCCCAACTCAACACTAGACTTTGGTTCCATGAAGTTGGGATTTGTGTTACAATTAAATGTATCAAAAATGTATGGTGAATAAAAATGAAAAAAATTTTTAAAAAAATTATGTGTACGTTAAAGGCAATGAGGCCACTTATGTGAAATGAAAAAAAAAGCACTATTATGTCAATAATCCAAATTACTTTTTTATTTTTTATTTATTTCGTTAATTGCCCCACAGAAAAAGATAAAGACATCACACTGATAATATTATTATATCTGTTTATTATATCAGTTCATCGGCTTCCGTGGCGTAGTAGCTAGACGCTTGACTCGCGCACGGAATGTTCCGGTTTCGATTCCCAGTAAGAACACAAAAATTCTATGCGATTTTTCTCAAGCCTAGGTGTTTCCTGCTATGATTTACTACGGCTTCCTGGCCTGTTACAGTTTAAAAAAAAAACAAATATCATTTTGAAGTGGAATCCAAACTTATCTACAAACTTCAAACGTACTCTTAAAACTGTTTATTTAACTAACTAGTTGGTATTAAAAGAAGTTTACGTTTATAAGTTTAATTCAATTTACTTTGTCTCCATTTAGATATTTTTAATAAAAAAATTGTGACTTAAAAAAAAAACTTTTTGAAACACTGTTAAATGAAACATTTGTCTGTGTGTTATCAGTTTATGTTTCTTTAAATACGTTTATTTTATTATGATATCAATATTTTGAATTGGTCAACTATATTATGAAGATCCCTCTCCTCCACTCCTCCACTCAATTTCCTCATCCCTTAGCCTTCTAACGAGCTTTTTTTTTCTCATGTCTTACATAATATATTATTTTTCTCCTCACTGTGTAACATGTTCTCATTATATTTGTGAAAAACTTTAACTGGATGTATGTACTATTTTTTATATTTTGTTATATTATATAAAAACTGTTATTTTTCCTTGAAAAAACAAAAATTAAATTTAAATACGTATTTTGGTTGAATGCTTTCCTCTCTGTTGAAATATTCAATGAATAGATAAATTCTATTCAATTGAAACATAAGATGCACTGTTATTTTAAATTTATATTTATTCTAGGAATACGTGTTTTGTAATGCAAGCACCCATCTCATATTCTATAATAAATTTAATAAAACAGTATCTCAAAGCTGTGTTTATAAAATATCAAATATCTCAGATTCCTCTATTCTCGAGATTGGAACGATCCAAGCACTGTATGTTGAGATTATATTTTATATTCAAAACTTGGGGCATTAAATCAGTATTATGTGGGTACTGCCGTAGCATACTCTACAAATTGCGAACATTCGTAAAAAAAAAACAAACATGGCAAGTCGAAGACGAATTTCATTCCAATTTTAAAAAAAAAATTCAATGTTATTTATAAAAAAAACCGTTTTATAAGAAATATTAAGAGATCTGGTCATTTTCACCTGATCCAACATTCCTTATGGATAAATGTGCCTAAGGTAATTTTAATAAAATTTTTGTATGAATATAAAATTTTATCACTAATTAATGTTAATGTACTGAAAAGGATCTTTCGGCAAACCTACCAATACTGTGGCAACAATACTTCGACCTCATATGGTAAAAATGCAGTCATCAATAGACTTCACACTCTAGGCAATTAGTACCAGGATGTTGGTGACTCATTTCACATAAAATTGAGTACATATAGAACGTCTCTTCTCCTGTATTTCATTGATTATGTATACTCGTAATGCAGTATTAAATAGACTTCATGAACTCGGCAATAGTTATTCCCACGTATCTGACATATTTAGTGTAGGGTATTGTTCCTATAGAACAAACCTTTTGAACTTTTTCAAAGATGGTGAATGTTAATTATATTTATTTATTCATGCATTTCATAATATATACATATATATACAGTTTTTTGTTCACTTTGCTTAGCTGTGTGAAACAGTACTTATGATTTTCTTGTTGTATTACTGTAGAATGTTTTATTATTTAAACATTCAACTGAATATTCTGTACATTTTTTAGGTTATTTTTTTTAATGTAAATCTTGTATATTTTTTTTTTAATCTTGTTTTAAGTATTCATGTTTTGGAAAAAAAATATTTAGCCAAATATGTTTATATTATAAATATTTGTAAAGGCAGATTTGCCGTTTATGTAATAAAATAAAAAAATAAATAATAGTTCTAGATAACTATTTGTTACTATTGTTAAAAATTGTTAAAACTTCTTTATTTGTGTTTTCTATTTTCGTTTCTATTCTTGATTTTATTTATAAGTTTTAATAATTTTTATTTTTATTGTATGAACTATTTACCCAAGTATTAGTTTTAAATAATAGTACATATATATTTTATTTTTTTATCGTTTAGTGTAATTTAAAATTGTTTTCTTGGTTTTATTTTTAACTGGTTCAAAGTATTTACAATATAAAATTATAAAATTTCATCGATAATTCTATAACTGGTTATATTTTATTTTTTTATAAAGTTGATCTTTTTTTGATTTTATATATTTTTTTTTATAATATTGTTTTATTTGATTTGTTTTAATTGTTATTATACTTGCATGTATGTATATTTAACTTTTTTTGTAACTTATATGTAAAAAGCACTAAGTGCCGTTTATTTCAATAAAAAAATAAAAAAAATAGAAGTGAGAAAGGCTTTAAAAAAAATAGATAGTGGAGCTGGATAGAAGTAAAATGGATTGTCTCATTTCCACAAACCAATATTGAATCAACTGCTCGACAAGTTAAGTGTATAGTTTATGTTTTTTTTTTGTGCGTTTTGTCATATAAATAATACAAGTGAACATAAATTTAATATAAACTTAAATACGTTGTGTTTAAAACTGTCTGAACATTTTGTTAATTATCTCTGTATATTAAGTCTGTTTTGTTTATTCTTACATGTAAATTAAAAATAATAATATATATTGTTAAGTGTCCTCAGTACGGGGTAAGCTCAAAGAGGTCATATTATTTTTTTAAATTAGTTTCTTCTTTTTTGGGTGATGCCGTGTGTGTTGGATTTGTTCCGACGTTTCAGCTACCATTGCAAGAGCCATCTTCAGGGTAAACTGAGTGTTTTGTAGAAAAAAAAACATGTGTTTAAGTACTAGTAATTTGGACCGTGTCTCAGTCAAAGACGCTGGGCTGAAATTGAACTCAACATGTTCCCAGCACTACATACTACGAAAATGAATAAAAATATGCCCACTGCCGACTGCGACACGGTACAAATTACTAGTAATTAAACAAATACTTTTTTCTACAAAACACTCATATTACCCTAAAAATGGCTCCTGCAATGGTAGCCGAAACTTCGGAACAAATCCAACACTTAGGTATCACCCAAAAAAGAAAAAACAAATTGATAACAGTATTGGATAACGGTATTTACAAATTTGCGTCACGGGACTCGCAGATGATCTTTTGCGTTTTCGAAAATCGAAACATTCGCGATAGTTAAAACGTTCGTTTGCTCGTATTATGTCATGGCAAGCGTACTAGATTCCATGGTCTCGTTGCCAGAGGTAAAGTTCGTTCGTCGTCTAACTTTCTTCCCTCTCGCATTGACGAATATTCCGTCAAAATTGTATTAGGGCATATTGGATTCCGCTATTTCCAAAAAACTTTCGAAATAAAGTCATAAATAAACCGAGGCTTAATGTATCTAAGTCTCTTTTCCGACTTATGCGAAATATGATTTCAGAAAGCGTGAAAGTAAATGGTGTTCGCCCCTTTTTACAATGGAAATAAAAACGAATGAATATATAATATTTGCAATATAACTTTCTCGATAAACTGAGAATAGAATAAGTTTGTCTTGTACAGTATTTATATTGAGGAAAAGCAGCTTTGATAGAATCGTTTTTATTTGTTTTTCCTTTGAGACAGTTTTCGATTGTTTTAAATATTAATTCTTCTTTTTTTGCTTTTGATCGTTGGAATTAGTTAGCATGGAATACTGTCCCTTTCGATTAATTCAGGTTCCTAGAGGATTTTTTTTACGGGGTATATGATTTTGTTAATTTTGCCTGTAATTTAATTAACATAATCACCATGGGGTCCTCCTCTATTGTGCCTTGTACCGTTCCTTCCGAAATTCAGTGTGCAGCAACATAATTCGCTGATTAAAATATTAAATGAAAGAAAATAAAAAGACAACCATATTTTAAAAATTGCATTCAGCAAGTGATTGGCGATACAGCGATGATTGGCGATACGATTGGCGATACACTGATTAACCTGCATTCAGAAGTTTTTATTGTAGCGTAGTATAGCAACGGGTATGTTGGTTACTGCTTGACAAATATTGTCTTCCAGTTAATCAAGGGTCTTTAGACGATCTGTCTTTAAGATGAATTTGCGAAGTTCCCATAAAAAAGTCGTCAGAGGATAGGCTTGATTTTTTCCCTAGGTAGGAAATCCAGCCTGTATACACACGTTTGGACATACTCAAAACATTTTTGATATAATTAAACTATTTTGGAAGTAAAAAGATTTAAATATTTTTTTAGGCGTTGCCTCGTAGGTAAATAAGTTCAGCCGGATGGATCTCACCTAAATAATAAAAACTTAAGATCTTTAACTTTAAAAATTCACAATGAGGTGAATATAACATATTGTATAAAGTGGCCAATTAAACCAAGCAATGGCAGATTACAGGCCTGTAAATACTTAGACCTCCATATTCCGTACTTTAAAATGTTTTCTTTCTGGTGAAAAAAATGAAGATCTAAGCTATAATATAATCGAAGAATTTCAATCTAAAAATATAGATTTTTTATGTATTTTTTTTAACACTCCAATACCAACAAACATATAACACTTCATGTTGTGACATTTATGTATATTTGCTAGAAATTATACTTTATTCATTGTTGTCAATGAAAAATACTGTAAAAATTAACTTTTAAATCATAATTTAAAACGGTCATTCATTTTCAAAGTACTCCTTTGTAGTGCTCGCTGATCGTTTCCAATTACGAAAACGTAATAATTAATCCAGAGTGAAAATCACGCATGTGTTACTTTTTGATAAAAATTTTACTTTTTTAATCTGGGCCGCGCACGAATTGAAATAAATTCAATTAATTTGTAATTTTATCCATTATTTGATTAATAAAACTGTTTGACTGCTATCATTTTTTCTGAAAACTGAATTATTTTTAAAATAAATGTTTGCGTTTTAATAATTTGCGCAAACATTTCAGATGTTTTCACCGAGATGTAAATAAATAACTATTTGAAAACGGAAATCAAGTTGTTGAAAAGTAGGATTTGAACTAGAGGTGCTAATTTTTTTTTTTTTTTCGATATCAACCGTAAAACTGCAAAAAAAACATCTACAAACGAAAATCATTAAATACAACCAATAACAGATATCCACAAAAATACATTATACATAAGAATAGAATAAGGATTCGTGTATATGTGAGAGAGAGAGGGTGGGTTAGGGTGGGTCTGAGAAACTATGTATTAGGGTTTGAAAGTGAGGATGAGGGAGTGTGTATACCTGTAGGTCTTAAAAATAAATTTTGTCTTGTAAGTATTTGTTAATATTATAAATTGGGAAATTTCAGTTGTTTTAAAGCAGTTCTTTTAAAATGGCAAAAACAGTTTCATAAAAAAGAAACTTCAATTTTATAACAGTTATTGTTTGGAAATATTTAAAACCGTTTCCTAACTTTATTAAAAAGAAAAACACGTCAGGATATTAAATTACACTGTTTTATTAACTTTTGAGAAACTGTTCTAGCAACTATTACCATCACCATGAAAACATCACCTATTACTTCTGCAAAAACGACGTGAAATAGCCGATATAATTTTTCTACTAAAAATTGCCTCCGGTTAAATCGACTGTCTTAAACTACTAAGCAAATTTTCTATTAAAGTTCCTCCCAAAGTTCTAAGAAATAACCTTGTTTTTCATATACCTCTTGTTTCATCTGATTATAGGCAAAATTCATATTCATACGGTTTATTTCAATAATTTTAATGTATAAACTAAATTATTAAACAAAGATTTATTTGCAAATAGTGATAATGACGTACGGCGTTTGCTTTCGTAATAATTCGTAGTATTTTTTCTTTTCTTTTGGATTTACATTAAATTACTTTTCATTTTATATTCGAGAATTTTTTTTGACTTACTGTGGTGCTACTTGTAAAAACCTGTAATCGGCTTGTTTGTAATTTGTTTTGTTTTATATTTAAGATAAATGTAGCTGTTGGTTATCCAAACAAAGAATAAAAAAAATATTTAAAAATACTGCTTTTATTATTTTTTTTCCCACATAACTCTCAACTGTTATTTATAAACACTTTTACAAAACAGTTTAATTTGTGAAACATTAACTATTACTCCTACTCCTTTAAAATAACCGAAACGCCTACTAGTTTGGGCTTCAAAACTCTGATCCTTGAGTTCGCGACTAGCCATGGGCTCACAACCAAGTTCAAAATTGAATACTTCTTTATAAGGGAGTTAACTTTTAGGTAAAGTTTGATTTTTCTTTTTAGGTGAATTCCTACGGTTAAAATTCCAGTATTCTTATTTAAAGATTTCGACAAACTCGAAATGCCGGAAAGAGTATTTTGATTGTAATTTTTCCCAAATGAATTTAAAAGAAAGCTTTAAAATTATAAGATAAATCATTTTGTGACGCAATAATACATCCTTCCACCCTTTTGAGGTGTTCTTTATTCTTCAACCCCCGACAAGACTGATTTGGATTTCAAGATCTCGTAGTTCCGTCATTCATCATTATGTTTCCGATTATCTGCTTTCACAGTATGATTTTCGCGGGTACAGGATTGGCATTGCTTTTCAACAAATATAATTCCTTTTGTCAGAACTTCATTTTCCATCTTTCATCCGGGATTATATCAAGATTGGAAAAAAATCTTAAAGATTTCTTTATATTGGCAACACCACCTTGACTTGAGACATGGGTACTAGAAATAAAGATGCTACCCATTGAATTAAAACTTTTTTTTTACCCACGGTTTTGCTCACAGGGTACCAGGGAAAAAATATTTGTGTAATTAATTATATGTGTTGTTTATCAATAAAAGTTATGATTTATCAATACAAATTTCCCTATTAAATGAAACAATTTATCTGGATTAAACGTAGCTTGGTATTATAGTAAAAATACAAATAAGTTTCTGCGATTGACAAAAGTTGGCACCATCAGTAAGTTATGGTTAAAGTTGACAAATGAAAAACGCCGTTTTCGTAAGGTGGCCATTTATCAGCAACATACTTTTGAAGTATTTATGAATTTCGATTAGTTTAAAATATTTTTTTGTTTACAAATGTGTCGAGCTTTGAGCCAAATAAGGGCCATCTGCGGGAAGATTTTATTAACTTCTTCTGTTTAAAAAAATATGCAACTGATGAGTATTTTTGGCTTGTAGAAGCATATGGTGAAACTATTTCAGATGAGAGAAGTTGTCGTGAATGGTTTTAAAAGTTTAAGAATGGTTAATTTGACATCTTAGACAAAAAACGTAACTGAAGGCCAAAAATGTGCAAAGACACAATATTGAAAGCTTTAATGCATCAAGATTCTTGCCAAATGCAAGTTCACATTAGACGTAACTCGAAATTTTAATATATCATTTTTTCCTTTCTCCTTCTCTCTTCCTCAGTTTAAAGTAAAGTGTAGATTTTTGTTTCGAATTGTTTACATAATTATAAAATTCTGTAGTAATACCTAAAATATGTCCATATTTAATTATTATTATTTTTTTAAATTTATAAATTTATTGCAAAAAAAAATTTACTTACTTAATAACAGAGAATCTTTATAAAACCAATTAATGTAAAATGAAAACGAAGTGTTCTCTGTTTATGATAGTCTCCATCTAACATGGCACAGCTTGTTCTAAGATGGAGATTTTTTATTCTTAGAGCGTAAGTAGTCCTACACTAATAAAACAATAACATAAAAAAGAAAAACTAAAACTACTTAATTACAAATGCCTAGCTAATCAAGATAAAGAAATTAAAAATCAGTATTTAATATAAATCTTATATAATTTTTCGGTTTAATTTTTTTTTATAAATCTTAGGTATAAGTAAATTTACATTTAAAATAAAAACAAAATACCAAGCCAAATATGTTGGTATTATTTATTTTTGTAAAAGGCAGATTCGCCGTTTATGTTAATAAAATAAAATAAAATAAAAAATGCATAATTTACACCAGTTTTTATTATATACATTCAAACAAAATTCATATTTTTATGATTTTCATTACCTTATACTTGAATGATTTTAATTTAAATTATTTTATTTCCATAATGATATAAAATCATGATTTACAATCCCTAATTGCACTTGAATATAACATAGAAATTTGTTTAGTCCCCCACCGGTCTGACGATGTAGGTCACGACAAAACCCGATCACTGCTAAAAATGTATAAATAAAATTGAAATAAAACTACATATGTATTATTATTAAAATGCTTTTCCACCAAGAAATGTTAGTGGAAAAACTCAATATATTAAACTGATCTGTCTGAGTAGGTGAGTACAAATTGCCGAAGGTAATGCCCTTGAGGTGATTTTCACAAAAATGGCGCTTAATAAATTATCCAAACATTATTATTATTATTATTATGCCCGCCCTTTGATGTACATAAAATGTATATATTGTTAATGTAAAGTGTTAAATAAATAAATAAATATTTTTTTTTACATTTGATAGTGCAAAGGGCATTGCATTGATATACCAACCGCAGCCTTTATTTATGTAACATGATCAATCTTACGCTTCCAGGGTAAAAACCAGGTTTGATACTTTTTTCAATGTCAGCTATGTCGGGAATCAAACCAGAGACCTTTTTCATGGTGTAGGCAAACGCGCTGATAATTAGATCCCGCGGCGACATTTATAATAAATTGTAATGATTAAATTTATAATGCTTTAAACTCACTTAAAACGTTAACATATTACAACAGATATGAAGAACTTTTTAGAGAAAGAAATATACAAGACTAGGTATCCACAGAGCTTATGATTTGTCATTAGATGGTTTAAGTTGCCACTTCACACTGTGTAATATTCACCATTCTGCCTATATTTGAGCATCTGTATTTCTTCGATTATCTCATTTGTTGACATTTATGAAGTAAAAGAGCTGTAACCTTCTTTTAGGTGAGATTCATATGATTGAATCATTTTACCTACACACTCGGTAACGCTGAAAAATATTTTGTAATTTTTGTACCTCTTTTTGGCCCAGGTGAATTTATCAACAATGTTTTGAGTTTGTCCTTATTTTGTAGACAAGAACTGGATCATACTCGCTGTTAATATCAACAGATCATAAGCCCTGTGGATGCCTAGTCTTCTTTTTTCCCTTTTCTAAAGAGCTCTTCATCTATGTTTTAATATGTTAATATTAATAGCTCTCTAGGGGGTTGAATCCAGTCCTTGTCTACAAAAATTTTGACAAACTTAAAACATTTTTAATACTTAAGAAAAACGGTATTTTAAAGTTCTTCTTTGTGAAATGAAATCGTTTTTTTTTACATTAAATTTCTCCGTATAAAACTGTAAATAAAAGAGAGACAAGAGCTTTATTTTATCGTTGCCCTTTAAATTTGTATAATTGAAATGAATTTCACCATAGAAAACATATTTAAAAGAATGAGGAAATTCAAATTAATTAATTTTTTTGTTAATCTACTTAGCCAAGAATTTTATTTTATTTTTTGCATAATTTTATCTTTTTGAGATAAACCTGGTAAGCAGAGACGTATTTTTATTGATTTTTTTACACATTTTTGAGAAACTTTTTCGTACAATTCAATGCTCCTACTTTGACCTCGTGTAAAGAAACATTTTTTTTAACCAATAAAAAAGTTCAGTGCTCCAGGAATGAGATACAAAAAATGTATTTTTTGTACCCACAACAAAAAAAAGCATTTAATTGTACGGAGAAGTATCTCTCAAATTTAAAAAAAAAACTACTTTGAAAGACGTCACAAGTGTCACAAGATTATTTGTTAGGGTTTTAAAAGCATGGAGTTTGTCATTTTTAAAAAAGATTGTTAAGGTTTGAAATCGTACACATACTATATTTTTATACTTATCAATTTATTTAAACAATATATTTTATATTTTTAAATTAATATTTTGTTAAAGCGTTAAGACATAATGAATGATATTTTTTTAAAAAAACTTCTTGGTTAAGTTGTATTTTTTATTATTTTGACCAATAAACAAAACATCAAACCATTTATTTAATAAATAGCCACGTTCTATTTAATTTATTTATTGACTACTAAAAGAAATCCAATTAACATAAAATAAAAGATCAAAATTCATTTCTTCATTCCTCATACAAATGCATTTTAGAAGTATGCATCTTAAAATATTTCGTTATTCATCTATAGGTATGTAAGCTTTGCTGTCATAAAATCAAAGTATTGTGTTAAATCAACCTGTTCAAATGGGTATTTCCTACTCTGTTGTATTTCACAATGTATTATTTTCCCAACTTTTAAATAATAAATGCCAAATCCCAATTTCGGTTCAATAACTCCCAAAAATAAACTGTTTAGCAACTAGTTGTAAATATTTATGTTTTCTGTCCCCTGTCAAAATAATTATTTGATCTCCTCTTCTCGAAAATATTTTAGAGATAGTTTAAAAGCTGTAAAAGTTGTGAACAATTCTTTAAGATGTTTAATTAGACAAAATTGCTTGTAGGTCAAAATAATAAAACAGTACAATCATACCAAAATGTTTTAATGAATTTTGGAATTTTATCAAGAAATATCATGAATATTCTGATGTTTTTGTTAATGTGAAAATTTCTTATTTATTTAACATTATTTGACATTGTTTGTAAACTAAATAAATAAATGTACACTGGTTATGATGAGGTCGTTTTTTAAAATTAATAATTTATAAGACGGCGTCCTGGCGAAAAGATGCTAATATCGTAATGCCGATGAACGTCTACGTTTCAAAACCGGTAGACATTTCAAAGCTTGTAAATGGTTATAAACTAATAATATTTATCAAGATTTTTCATTAATTACCATATCATAAACACTTAATCATAAATTTATGCGACGTTGCATTGACTGTCTAACTAGGGTTATTCACCACGTTCTCAGATAGTCAAAATATAGCAAAAGATATATATATATATATATTTCAATATAAATTTCGTAAACATAGAATAATCGTAGCAAACAACAATTTAAAATAAAGAGTAAATAAATATTTAATTAAGTCGTAAAATAAATAATAATAAAACGTTGTAAGCAAATCTGTAAAAAACATAGCAAAATGTGTATAAAAAACACAACTAAAACAAAGTAAAAAAACATAGCAAAAGACGCAGTAAGAAAATATGTTTAAACTATTTATGTGTATTTATTTTATTTGGTAATGTTAACAAGATACCTCTGAAGGTTGGCTATAAATAATAAATATATCATCCCTCTAATAGACCACGACGTAGCTTCCCTATTTCTCACATGTCAGGTCTAACAATGTACGTCATCAGTAACCAGCCCCTAACTACAGCCTCCTTCTATTACAATCAATTCCGGAGTCATCAGTATAAATCATGACGTCATGAAGACAACCTTATTCTTTTCAGATTGATGTTCTACGGCCTGCTTGCCAGATTTTTCTCAAAGGCCAAACTTCGCATAGTAAATTATACAATTTGTTACGGAGAGTTAATAACAGACAAATAGCAAATAAATGTCTGGTTTCAGCTGTACAGACAATAAAACAAATATACAATTTAAACCAAAACAAATTGATTTTTTTCGACAGTATATAATAAGGTTTATATTTTTTTAAAGTTATTGTAATAGAAAAATAAGCTCCATATTAATATTTAAACCACTGATTTTGTGGTTTTTGATACTTAACCATTCAAATAAGGTAATATTTATAAGATTTAACTTGTTCTATTTTTTTTAAATTTAAGACAAAACATTGTTGACAAGGGAATATGAAAATTTAAGCATTTGCAGGGTTAATGACCAATCATTGGCTAGTTTGAGTGGCCACTTTGTGAACTGAATACCATTCATCGTTCTGTCTTTGTTTAAACGTACAAATTTTCCCAACTACATTTGTCTCCTAAGAAGAAAATCCAGCCCTACAAACATTAAGGCATACGCAAAACATTGTTGAAAAATTACTTACCCCAAAAATGACAGTTTTGAGTTAAATATGCCATTTAAAGCATAAAATTATGTTATTTAAGTCAAACATGGTAAAAATAATTAGATGGCGGAATTACCAAGAAGAAAAGGGCTAAGTTGGGCTGCTTTCGGCAAACTTAAATATATTTTAGAAAATAAAAAAGTCTCTATATGCTTGATAAGACAAGTATACGAATCGTGCATATTGCCGGTGACAACAAACGGACTAGAAACCATGTCTATAATACAAAAAGTAGCCAGAAATAAAAATGCCCGCAACGATCCATGGCAATACAGATTCTTGGTGGATGTCTAAGAGACAGAGTTGAAAATGAAGAAATAAGGCGCTGAACCGAAGTCGTGGATAAATGGCAGTGAGCGGGACACTTGGCGAGACAAAATGATGGCAGGTGGACACCCAGAATAATAAAGTGGAGACCATGGGCAAATATAAGAATTGTTGAAAGGCCACAAAAAGGATGGTTCGATGACATTGCCTCTATTGCCGGTAAAACATGGATGATGAAAGCGGGTGATAGGAAGGAATGGAGACGATTTGAAGAGGCCTTCAGCCAGCAGTGGAGAATATAAGGCCGAAGAAGAAGGAGAAGAAGAAGGTGTTATTTAAGAGGCAAAAGTAATCTTAGAAACTTAATTAGAAAAAAGTTACGTAAATTAAAATTATTTGTTGTTAGTGAAAAACAGTGTTGTGATTTTCAATGAAACATTCATAAATTATTAAAGAAAGATATAATTTATTTGACATTCTAGGCACATTTTTTAAGCGTCAAAGTTTTCTTCCTAAAAACAAAAAATATATATATTTATGTTTTACATATTTTTATACACCCAATAAATAATTTTATGTAATATTTATTTCTTGCCAGTAACTATTGTGGGTTGCATTGTCTTGGTTATATTTACAAGCAAAAGTCATTAAACCTTATTTTAGCCACCTTGCAACATTGAAAACCTTCCAAATATATAAAAATGTATCTGAAAGAAAAAGTTACGAATAAAATTAATAAAATTGACATGAAAAAATTGTGTTATGTACACAAAAATCCGATTTTCCCTTTACTTCCAAACTTTCGAATTGCGATTTTCAAAATTGTGTTTTTTTGGTAATAGTGAAATATCACAAACTACGATAATTTTTACTTTTGTGAAGTAAAACCAGCCAATGACAGGTCATAAGCCCTATAAATGCCAAGGCTTCTCAATAATTTTTGCTCACTCAGTTGCAACAAGCTTAGATCTAAAGACTACATACTCAAAACATTTTTCATTAGAATGGTATATAAAGAAGCTTAGAAATAAAAAAATTGGAGATGCTCTGCAGGTGTAATGGTTTAGCCGGATGAAACTCACCTACATATTAAGCAATAAACGTTTTTCAAGGAATATAATCCTGTTTCAGTACACCGCCAACACATGTTTCAATAATTTGTCCCGCTCTGTTACATTGAAATATTGCGTATTGTATGTCTTTCAACTTATTTTTCTAATGTACCTACACTTAAGAAAATATTTAGTTTTATTCAAGTTATCCTTACACTTTAAAATATTCACCAGTCTGAAGATGCCTATTACAAGGTGAAAGCGCTAATTAATCAAATAAATAAGTGAAAACGTACCTTTAAGTATTTTTAAATTTATAACTTATATGTAAATATAAGTTATTACATCATTGCAGTAAAAACATTTCAGCTCGTTTACTAAAGTAAAACAAAAGACAACAGATGGAAGAGTTGCAAAAATGTGAATGTTTACACATTGGATAAAGTGGCAACTTAAATTGGAAACACCGTTTATTCTTTTTTTGTCATTTAGATGTTAAAATAAAAATAAAATAAATTAAGAATTAAAAAATAAAAATATTACAAAATGTCTATCCCCATTGCTACACAAGAATCGTTTTTCTTTAACGTAATGGGAAACGTTAATGTAAATAAATGTATTAAATCGATATAAAAATTGTATTTAGTAGAAATATTATGTACTCATATATTTTTATCAAAATACAGTTTCAAATAAATGTATACCAACGCACAGGCCATGCCTTTTTGGGTTTTTTTTTTGTTTATGTGAAAATAAAAATGTGTTTGTAACTTATGTACCTATTGTAAAATGCAAAAAAATGTTTATTTTTAAATCCAATGACAGGTTTGAAGACACGTAAATGCCAAGTCTTTCATAATCCCTTCTCAAAAATTTTTTCCGTCTCTGTTACAATAAATTTAGATCTAAATACTCCCTAGGGAGGAAATTCAGCCTGTCTATAGATATTTGGACACACTCAAAACATCGTTCATTAACTTTGCTGCCAAACTTTTCCGTGTCTATTAGTTTTAAGACGTACCTGTCTCTTAGAGCCTAATAAGGAATCAATCGTGTTCTGAAAGCGATCGGCAAATATAAATTATTTTAGTGATTTTACACAAACTAAATACGTAAATACGTATTAAAGTAGATTATTTAACATTTTGAATCATTAAATAATTATTTTATTCGTTATTTAGTTTCGTCTACTTTTGTTTTTTTTTTTTTCAATGACCGGGTTGACGAACTTAGTACAAAGAAATTGTAGAAATAAAGTTTATCTAATCTTTTCTGTCATTACTTAATTGCCATAGCAATTATAATGACGGCTAATTCCATCCATATTATTCATGGATCCCCGATATGCTAATGATTTAATCATTGTCCGGTGAGTAATAACGTAATTGAATTTATAATTTAATTTGCTAGAAGATTTCAATCAGATGTGTCTTAGTTCATTGTGATCGTGACTACAATAATTGAACCGAAACTCCAGGTCTTCAACCCTGGCTTAGTAAGTATGATCAAGGATTGCTTGTTCTAGAATATTAAATTACTCTAATAGCAAAAACAATGAACCGTAATGATGCAGAGTACTGCGAGATTCACATACGTATATTTTACACATTAATATGTTACATTTTTTGCACTTGCTTTTGCACACATTTTCACATGTAGTTATTGTACACTTGCACACATCTTGCACATTAATTTATAATATTTCATCGTTCTTGCATATCGTCGGTGATACATTAATAACGCTTAGATATTTATTGAATTTTTCGGCAAGGGAACTTCAAAAGCATTTTGTTAATATGTTACGAGGGTAGGCGTAAAACTAATGCACACGTGATAGTAGAACGCAAACAAAATGACATTCAAAAGCGTGCTAGGTGGCGTGTGGAAGTAATACTCCCCATTTATACGGATGTGCAGGTTAGAGGGGGCTGCGTTCATCCAGTGTATTTTAAGAAGCGGAAGTATGGAGACGTATTCTAGGGCCATGTCCATGCGAGCTAAGGCTGTAGTCTAGTAAGACGAACCCAAAATTAAGAATTCATACGATCTTGCCATTTTCAAATGATTGTTTTTTTTCAATCGCACAATAATAAAAAAACACAAATTGGATAAGAACAACATTTTTTTAATGTATTTCTGTTTAAAATATACTTAAAAGTTTTATGTAGCTAAAATATCATTACTTTTAGACCGGCAGATGACGCCATTTCAAATTTAGACTGAACTAAGGTATTTGAGATCTCAATAAAATCTCAATAAATCCTTTAAAAAATATTGTTTTTGTCTAATTTACGTTTTTTTATTTTTTTTTGTTGCGCGATTTAAAAAAAAAGATTCGTTTTAAAATGGCGAAAACGTATGATTTCCTAATTTTGCGTTCGTTTTACCATACTGCAGCCTTAACAGCAAGCTTGTATCGAATTTTTACTGCTGGAAAAATAACTCCTGAGATCTATTGTCGTTTAAATTTGTTTGTATTGACAATGCTATTAATAAGTCTACTGTTAATCGATAGGTAGTAAAATTTCGTAGTTGCAAGCTTAAAAAGGCCAAACTTGTTGATGAAATTCACAGTGGACGTCCGATCACTGCCACAGACGACAAACATCGCAAACTCGTCGATGATTTTATTTAAAATGACCGGCGAATCAATCAAATGTGCATCGCAAACTATGTTTATTGGAATATCCATAAAACGTGTAGGCCTTATTATTGAACCATTGGGATACTGTAAAATCATGCATCATGCTAAATATCGTTCACACACCTCACGCGCAACTGAAGAGGTTCTGCGAAAACTGAAGTTTGAACTGATACCATACCCTCCTTACTTTGCCGATCAAGCGCCTTATTTTTATTTTTTTCCTTTACTCAATAGAAACTTCAAGGGTAATCATTACATTTCGGATGATGAGTTGAAGGTGGCTATAAAATCCTGGATTCGGAAAAATTCAGAAGAATTTTTCAGTGACATAATAAAAAAGCTTGTTACACGTTGGGAGAAATGTGTCAGACTTAACGATGACTACAATGAAAAATAAAAATACGGTTTTGAAGCTTAAGAATTGTACCTCAATGAACTTTTTGCTCAAACTTACTATTTGTTTTTCTTCATGTTCTACAAGCATGTGTGCAAAGCAATATTTTTCAGTGTTCCATTGTACTTAAGATTTCAATCACCAAATACCGCTGGAGTGTTAGAAAAATTATAATTATTTAGAGTAAACATAGAAATAATTTAAACATGATGGCACTTAGTCATAACAACTAATAAATTTATTGAAGTATTTTTTTTCTTTAAAAAAATAAGATTACGCGGTATAGCAGTATCATCAACGATATAGAAGCCAACTAGATTATAATTCTCCAATATGGTCACCTTATCAAATTACTTTCTCTGATTCTATTGAGAGAATTCAGAATAAATTTCTTAGATATATTAATTTTAAGATGGGTTTTTCTACTAATCAATTAAATTATAACAAAATTTTAGACTCTCTTAAATTAACTAAATTGCAAGAACGAAGAATATCGACCGATCTTATGACTTTATATAAAATAATAAAACCAATGTTTGATACCTGATCTACTGAAATTGATTTCATTCTATGTACCACCTAGATTAAGCAGAACATCTACATTATTTTATTGTCAACATTCTCGAACGGTTGCTCAATATAACTCACCTATTGTTAGATTACAGAATACCGGGAGTGAATATGCATCACATTTTGATATATTTAGTTTATCTTTGCCTAACTTAAAAAATAAAGTGACCAACATATTTTTATCAAAAAGAGCAAATCATCTTCAGAAGATTGGGTTGGAATAGTTATAATTTGATTGATTAATGTATTTTGTTTTTGTATAATTTCTTTATAATATGTATGTATTTCAAGTAATTAATAATGTGTACAGTACGAGTATATTAATATTTCATACTCGATTTTTTTTTTTTTTAATATTTTTATTTCTAAGCACTCTTTATACCACATATATGTAAATGGCAGGAATGCCGTATATAAATAAATTAATATGTTTATGAAATGTTGTGTCTGTTTTCTAAATTTAAAAATGAACACCAAAAGTTACACAAAATGGTATAATGAAGTCATTTAAAAGAAAATTTGAATGTCATTTTTTTTACTTTGCTCATTATGTACAAAGTTTATATTGAATTAAAAGTGGATTTTTAGATTTTTAAAAAGCTTGTATTTTATCATTCAGTGTTCAGATCAGGAGAAATATTATATAGTGGGACAATCAGGTACTTTTAAGCATTTGCTCTAGTGAAGAAGAAACCACTTAAAACTCTTCAGGGAAAGCCGGCCCGTTGACAGCCATCAACTGGCCTTTCGTTCAACTTGAAGAGTGTTAAGTAAAAAACAGCATTTATCGATATTATTCCTGGCCGATTACCTTTCGTTCCCATCCTTCCTTTGACCCATCCTTATGGTACCTACCTAACATCAAGATAGAAGATATTCAAAATAAAAATATTCGGATTTAGAACAAAAACAAAACAACATTTTTGACTTGACATAAAATCGGATAAAAAGTGGTTGGAATCGTCGCGCGTCGAGAAATACATTGTTACATTTAATTGTTCATTTTGTCACCCAGTACCAGAAATTGAAGAACATTCAGATCATATTAAAGGAGTTTGAAGAAAAAAAACAACACAAGTAAATTGTTTTTCCGCCCGAGAATTTTAATGGCAATCCTCAGACATAAAATCGGATAAAAAGTGGTTGGAATCGTCTCGCGTCGTTGAAAACACTGTCTCATTTTAAAGTTTATTTTGCCATCCAGTGCCAGAAATTGAAGAACATTCAGACCATATTAAAGGTAGGTATCCATTCCATATTCTTATCTTTTTTCAAATATTTCCCAATAAGAAAATTGAACGAAATTAGATTTTCATTTACAGTCCGCCTTTTCGTTAACAAAGAGTGTTCGCCATTTTGTGCCCAACTTTGTTTTTTTTAAACTAATATCTTGCACTATCTGAACCATTCTATCTCTCGTGTGAGTTATTAATGAAGTATCACCGATTCAATGTCGCATAAGTATTTACCCAGTCACCTGCATCGCGCCTACAGCTGTTGTTTCTGAAAGCTGAAAAAGGGGCAATGCATCTCAAGGTGCTTTGTGGACTTTCAGGAGGTTGACGTGATGCAGGTAGCTCATAAACTCACCGTGATCCCTAAGGATTGTGGTTGGTTCAAATAATCAGTCTTACGGGGTAAGTGCCAGTTCAGAAATTATGGAATATTGCAATGTTATCATTAGGGTTGATCTTATTTGTGTTACTCGTATTAAATTGCTCAGAAAAAGTTACACAATCTTCTGCGCTATTAGATTTAATCAGTATTTTGTCTTGTAATACACAAATTGGGTATAAATACAAAATCTCTTGTCAAATTCAGATAACTATCCTATTTTTCAACAAATATTTCAATCTGAATTCACTCGCGCATCCTGTACCTTTGATACTGTTCACACAATTGTTAACTTCAACTGTCAAATCATATTTGTTGTCGCTTGTATTTTCACAATTTTGGTAAAAACACAATTTTGGTAAAATGTATGGTAATATTGGAATGAAACAGCACGTCCTATAAAGTTACATAACAGCCTCATATATCCGAACATCAGTCACCCAATTGTCAAATATCCCATCAGGAAATAGAAATAAAAATGTTTTATTAAAACAATAAAAAGTTTAATTTGGTAATGTATCCAAAATAAAACAAGTTTATTGGATTAGATTTAGACTTTATTTTTTATAAAATATATAAAGGGTATATTGTGACGCGATTCGTCTTGTTAGGACATTTTCAAACAAACTTTTGGATACATTACCAAATTAAATATGAAATTCTACCAATTGTCTGCATACACAATAAATAAATAAAAAGTTTCTTCGTCAAAGCAATTACTTTGCAGGAAATGTTTAAAGAAGTTTTTTTTATCTAATTACTTTTTTGAAATGTTATTTTAAAAGCAATAAAAAGGGATCTTAGAGTAAAAAGGGTGATTTAACTGACAATTCTATTTTGTATGCTGCTGATGCCGTACTTCTTGCTAACAACAAAGAGGACCTGCAATTCTTGGTAACAAAAGTGTATGATGTGTGCAAGAGAAGCGATTTGCTGATAATTGTCGATAAGTCGAATGTGATGGTTTTTAAAGGAAATGAAAGCATGACTAAATTTAAAATCACTGTAATTGGGGTTATACTGAAACGGGTGGAGAAATTTTTGTATCTAGGAACTTTGTTAAATCAGGATAGAATGACCGAGAAAGATATTGAAAGAAGGGTGCGTGCCAATAACAGAGTGACCGGTGCACTTAAATCAACCTTTGCAAATAAATGTTTGTCGCAAGATCTTGGTATTTAGGAATATAGAATGGACTTGGAAAATTAGGGATAAAATAAGCCTAAATGCTGTCGAAATGCGATCTCTCAGGCAAACATGTGGTAAAACTATGTACGATAGATGCACACGGATTGAGATTCATATATTATTTGAGGTTGAAATAAACACTATCCACAAAATCAAGAAAGGAGCTCTGCGCTGGACAAGTAGAGCAAATGAACAACGAAAGAACAGCTTAAAAGATTTATGATTCAAATGTTGATGAATGCAAAAATAAGAGAACACCGAAAATAACATGGCATGACCAAATCCAACAAATATTTGAAGATGGACATGTTTAAAGTAAAATGTAGAAGTAGCGAGATCTGTATGCAAAGACATAGTGAGGTGGTATTCTACCATATCTGCGTATACGCCTTACGGAGAAACGACCGAATGGTTTGTTTTCTTACCAAACATAATCGTTGCCAATTGCACATTCTTAATTAATATTTCGGGAACTACTAAGAACGAATTTTTCGTTATATTCAGGTAAACCTTAACATATTAGACGAAAAATTCATCAGATATTTGGGTTTATTAAATATTTTTTTAATTAAACCTTTAGTTCTTCGGAATCTCCGACTTACAAAAATTATCAAGAACCCTGAGACAAAAATATATAACACATCCATTTGAGAGAAAGATATTATGTTAACTAATTAGATCACTTGGCAAGACTCACATTTAATTTTAATAAGATAAAAAGAGACAGTGATTATCATGTGATCATTTCCTAACCTCGGGTTACCGCACAATTACTGAAAATCGATTCAACGCAGAGATTGAAAAGCAAGAACTTGTCACGTAGTTCAAAGTAGTCCATTTTCATTATTTTTTTATATTTTTTTCACACTTTTTTAAAAAACTTCGTCTTGCAATTATTTAATTAGAGCATTTGCTTTAATTTTTACCGCATGTAAGAAAATATTTTTTACATACAATATTCCGTAGCACTGGGCTTCTCCATTATTGGTCAATCAATTAAGCAAGTAGTTTTAAATTTATTTTATAAAAAAATAAACTATTTTTAGATTTTAAACTTCCCTTTTAAATATCGGGCAGTTTTAACACGGCAGTGGTGAGGTAGGGTGCAACATACCCGGATTATTTTTTCAAAAATTACTTAGAGAAGGATGAATTTTTTCAAATAAAAAGCTCTTTTTTTCACTCACCAACATACCTTAGTTTTATTTGACGATAACTTTGAAACTTCAGTTAGTTGCTAGCGCTTGTAGCAGGCAAACATATCTGACATAAACAAAATTAAAGGTTCGATCTTTATTTTTTTGATTAGTTATTTTTGTTTTTTAAAAAGAAATGCTACACATGCAAATAAACTGAACGTATATTTTTTAGTCCCTCAAAGGAATGCCCAATGTGTTGGCATATTAATCAATAATGTAGGTACATTAATGAGTGGTTTATTAAATAGTAAATAAATATCTGTTTCGAATGCTCTTGGTTTCGGGCGATGATTTTTGGTCATATTATACCTGTCGTACCATAACGAGACCATTAACTCGGCTCCTCAAGGACTTTTTTTTATATTTTTTTTATGGGAGTTGCATTATTTTTTACCCTGCTTATAATATAAAAGGTTTATATTTCAAAAAGAGGATTTTCTGCTATTGCATTACTTTATTTTAGCTAAACTATTGGAATCAGGAAGAATATTCTAATCAGGTACTTTTTAACATTTGCTCATGTGGAGAGGAAACCACTTAAAACTCTTCAGGAGAAGCCGGCCTGTTGACAATTGTCAACAGGCCTTCCGTTCCACTAGAAGAGTGTTCGGCATTTCGTTACCTACTTTGGTTTATTTTACCAATTGCCTGGACTATTTTGATCATGTTTGATACTACCTCTCGTGTGAGTTCTTCATAACATATCACTGATGGGATGTTACAAAGATATTTACCCAGGCTTTTGCATCGCGCCTCTAGCTGTTGCACTTGAAGGACTGAGTCACCTTCTCAATTCTCATTGGAGCAATTTGCATTTAGCGCATCCAAGTTGCGGGAGTTAGCACCTTCACTTCAGTAGACCGAAGTGTTTCGGTGGCTAAGTTTGGATGAGGACCCAGTATTGCGCGGTATAACGCGATTCCTTGTCTTGAGCTAGGAGTGAAGACCTCAACGGCTGTAATGGCAAAGATGAAACGCATCAGTATGGCGAAATAGGTGGAAGGGGCCCAAATCTTTTCTCTGGCCATCCGGACATACTTCGGACCATGGGCTGTTGGAAGACAGTGGAGTCAGGCAGGGCGTTGTGTTGAGGATGACAGCGGAAAAACAATAGTCAACGGTGGCATCCGAAGCCCCAGTTAGCAAGAGGAGTTATCGTCTTGGCGTCAAGTGGCAACCGGCTGTTAAACCAAACAATAAATCTCCTAGTCCAACGCGGAGGCTGAAAACTAGGAGGGCTAATCCCAAGTAAATGGGACATAAAGCCAAGAGAAGGAAGAAGATTTACATTGGTACGGATATACTCGGGTACATAGGTAACGTAAAATATTAAAACCAACCTCCATCCGCAGCTGTTATATAGACCTGGGGAACTCTCCAGCCGTTTGCAGCCGTGACGCAGTTGGTTAGACGGCCAACTGTGGAACTGGCGTTGCGGATTCCCGCCAGTTGCAAGAAAAAAATTCAAGAAAGATTTTTTCGTCAATTGGTCTGGGTGTTATGGTGTATTTTTCGTAACCTCATTCCAGGTCTCTTCTATCTCACCTACTGACAAGCCTCAAAATAGAGGCTTAGCGGGCTATTCCTGAGAAAAAAAAACGCTATTTCAACCAATTTCCCTTTTACAAACATTTTTTAAAAGTGATTTTAATAAAAAAATAGGGCGGAAAGAGTGTAAAATCAATAAATATACACGTATTTTTTTTCTAGTCTCTCTCAATGGTGTTCTTACACTAGAATATTTCATAGTACCCGAACTGGCCACATTTAGAATCTTATCTACATGTAATAAAAAAAACCAGTGCTTGATATGCCAATGCAGTAACCTTTGCACCATTAGGTACTGAAAGGAAATAATGATAAAACGATGATTTACTCCGAAATAAAAGTTTTGTATTTTCAAAAATCAGATCAATATTTTTATTTACTAGTTAATTTTAATGATTTAATAAATCAATCACTAATTTAACAAAACAATGTTAGTTTTTCTCTCTATATAAAAAACATACAAAAAATACATAAAAAACAACTTTGTTTTTAACAACTTTTTTTTTCTACCGATTTCAAAACTAAACAAGCTTTTTCATAAAGGTATTCTTAACTAATTAATTTTATCCTACTTTATTATATACCGCGATTTCTAAATATAACAGTGATACAAATAGAGCCAATAAGTAAAGTCTTTTTGCCATATTGTTTTTTGGGTGGAAAGTGTGAAGTCATCTTGAAGAAGTGAACACCATCTTTAAAACTAGACAGGAGTGGACTGAAGGAAATAAAGTTTATTTAAAAATTTTTTTTCCTATAGCGAATCGCATTTTTATTTTCTAAGATCTCCAATTCGTCTAATTTTAATATTTTATTTTTAACGAGGTTTTGTAGAATAATTCATGTTAAAAAAAAAAATTATCTCTTTGTTCAGGCAAATATTGAATGCAGTTATGTATGTAAAATAAACCTGCACGAGTATTTTCGACTCAATGGCTGGTTTTGGATTTTTTTTACTGGAATTTAGTTATGGGGTTTCTCAAGCCCCGTTTCACAACTGCCGAAACGTATTTTCATCTCACTACTGGCGGGTCAAGGGGAATTCACTTAAATTCTTCCTTTAAGAGTCGCAGAATTCAAACTTAAGATTCATTTAAAGCGCAAGAAGAAATGGTATCAAAGATCTAATTACGTTTCTTGTCAAAGCAAATGGATTTTGAGCGTTCTTTATAATCTTGTGCAAGAGGAACCCCTTTTATTACCTTTATTTGTCAACGAATGCATTAAACTAGTTTAATAATTAAACACTCCTTTGACGAGCTAAAAGTATAGCGTAGGTACAGGAAAATAAGTTTTTTCCCGTTTTATTCATTTTACAAAACGGAAAAACGCTTATAAAAATGTAAGAACAAATTAATTCATTTGCTCTACATGTCCAAACAACGCGAAACTTATTTCTTCATTTGGTCAATTATGCTTGATATTCTTTTTTTTTTTTTTTTTTCAAAAATATTTACGAAATAGTCTTAGACTAAAGTTCTGCTGAGTTGCATACATACAACTCATCAGCAGATTCTTATAAATGTCTTCGATTATCCATACTTAACCTACATAAATAATATTTTTACTTGAAAAATATTACATTATCAAAAATTAAAAACTATCACTAATACAAAAACTTTTTTTTAGCAAACGTCTCACTCCTGTATTAAACTCAGTATTTTTAATATTGTTTGGTAACTTGTTCAATATTTTAGTTATACTTTATTGCAGTGTCATTTTGCCATCTTTATAACAATATTTAGGAACAGCTAGTTCTTTCATACTAGTAAACCTGGTCTTGTAATTATGTATCAACTTGTGTTTATACTCATTAGCATTAGTGATGTCATAACTTATATTTACATAAAAGTTATTAAATGAATAGCATAAAAAATAAAAGCGATATAAATTTAATGATTAAGCAGATAGAATTCAAAAACTCACCCTTATTAGCCCCTTTAGTTGAACCCTGTACATTGTTATAAAAAAATAAATGTTTTTCAAAATAATATAAAATTATCTTAAAGTACACCGCCAACACGTGATTCAATAATTTGTCTCACATATTGCGAATTGTATATTTTTCAAATTATTTTTAAATGTACCGACACTTATATTATCCTTACACTGTATAATATTCACCAGTCTGAAGATGCCCATTAAAAGGTGAAAGCGCTCATTGGTCAAATAAATAAGTGGAAGTGTACCAAGTATTTTTAAAATTAATAACTTATATGTCAATATAAGTTATTACATATTACAATGGAATTCCATCAAGAATTGTCAATAAATAATTTAAATAAAAAATCATAAGCAAAACAAAATGCACGGATCTCGACATTTATGCACTAATCGTTCATAGTTTTACCACACGTTTTCCGTAGAGATCACATTTCGAGTAAAAAAAAAATAATAATCACAAAATAGATTTTACATTTAGTATGTTTATTGACATGTTTGTACTAGTGAAAACACATTCGCATAAAAGACCTTCCCATCCAAAGGGTCCACTATCGAATCTAAAAGGGGGTTCCTAGTGAAAAGGGCAAGTGAGAAAAATAAATAACTTTGTACAAAAACCTCCCCTTCAGCGTAAAAGCTTTTGCATATTAAAAAGCTCCACAATAGACCGTTGTAGCTTACTGGAAACATGAATACTAATACTTGAAAATATTCTGACAGTATACGGGGATATTAATTTTAGTGTTTATATTTTCTACAGCTTATTTAACCTAAGACTGTTCTTATGTTTTATCAAAAATATTCTCAATTGTATTTATTCTGGAAAATTTTTAAAGAGATTTAAATTTAAATCATTTTAAAATCTGTAGAATAAAAATCTTTGAATTACTAATTTCATTGCTTAAGACGTTATATTATTAAAAAAACGTCATTATACTATGAATGCTACATCGCTGTCCCTCTAGTTTTAAAGTTGAATAAATGAAAGTTATTCGAGTTATTTTTTTTTTTCTGTAAACAATAACATAGGATTTTTTTATATTATTTTGATAAGAACATGAGACAAGTAGTGCCTATCATTCTCACACTCCTGCAAGAGTTATCTGAAACGTAACACAACTCTCTGGAGCATTTTTCGACAAGTCTTTTGCTTGTGGTTAAACTACGTTACATCACCGTGCGTAAATATTTTTTTTACCACGGCCTTTTAAGAGAAATAAAAAATCAGTTACAGGATTTTAAATTCTTTGCTAGCAAAATCTAGTTTTCTACATTACGACTATGACTACTAATTTCACCCTGATTTACAAAATAAACTAACACAATATATTTATAATATTACGCTTTAAATGTACTACTTAGTAGATACATGCTTTGTCAGTATTATTTGAATAGTAAATAAGGGTAATATTGAACAACGTATTCGAGGATAGTTAACGCGACAATTAATTTCACTTCTCTGCTCGTTACTTACGTAAACCGAGTTTTGCAAAAGTCACTCATACCGTAGGATACTTGAAACGAAATCAAATATTCTTACTTTTGATGTTAAGACAGAGATGGAGTGGTTATTGAAATTAAATTCAAATACTTAACAAGAAATCTAAATCAGGTTTTATAATCATCAGCATTCTCGTCTCGTGTCCAAAGTGCATTAAATGATAGCCCTGAATCCATGATTATACACTCGTATTGGATGTTCAAAAAATGAATTCAGTGTAGCTTCGTAATATTTTCTTTTCCACGTCCGTTCCTAAATAGAGCATGTGGACATCACCAGTTGCCTTCAGAAGACTCAACAGCCAGCCAGAATTTTTGCCTCCTTACACGTCAATTCAGCGCCCCTTAGTTCCGCTGAATAAAGTCTAATGATCGTCCTCGACGGCCTTCCAGGACGGAGGCTACGTAATATACTGTTGATTTATTTCACATACATATTTAAATAAATTGATTTTATTTTATCGAATAGTTGTAAAAATAAATTGTTTTGTATACGCATTTTCAGATGAAAAAAATACAAATATACAGTATTACTACCAAATACAAATTTTATATTTATTTAATACTTATATTTACATTAGCGTTTCTTATTTCGTAGAAGAAAAAAAACAATATTGAGTTCATAATGGGTAGTGACGTCTCACAATAATTTGTTTGTTTTATTTTTTAATTTATTATATTTTTAGTACATCATATAAATTATAAAAAAAACGGTATTTTCAATCAGTGCTCCACAATAAGTATTTTTTGTGTTTTTTTTATTTTTATAATCATATTTTGAATGTTTTATTTATTGTAATTCTACAATTTTCTTTCAAATTATTGTTGATATTAAATAACGTTTGAATAAAGTAAAAACTAAATTATTTCATATTAGAAGTACAAAATTGAAAAAGTGTTTTTAGGTGTTGCCCAGTAGGTGAACTTATTTAGCCAGATTAATCTCAGCTATATCTTTAAAGGTTTCAGCTCTTTTAATTTAAAAAATCAACAGATAGGAAAATTGAAGAAATGTAGATGTTTAAACATAAACAAAATGGTTATTGTTACACAGTGAACAAAATGGATAGTTAAACCAGATAATGACAGGTCATAAGCCCTTAAACCCAAAGACATCCATAAACCTATCTAAAAAATGTTTTCTCTTTCTATGTTTACTTTCAAATCCAAACATTACGCTATTTTATCGTCCATTATCGTCGGAACGTAATTTTCGAAAAATGTAATAGTTTTGAGTGTGTCTAAATGTTTGTTAACAGGCTGGAATTGAGAAAATGCTTCTTTCGAAGAATTGAGAGTTTAAGTATAGGTAAAATGGTAGATGTTAAACAGTGTGTAAAGTGGTCACATTAACCAGACAGATAACGAGGTTATTATCCCTGTAAATGCTTAGAGTTTCATAATCCCTTCTTTTTAATGTTTTTCCCCTCTGTTGCAGCAAAATTATATAAAATATTGAAGTCACGTTATAAAACTTTTTTACGGAATAAACACTTGCATTAAGAGCTAAGACCGCCAAGTAAATAACAATTTTTTACTCTTATACACGGTTCTTTAGGTCTAGACCGTGAAACTTCAGACGAACATTTCTCACGGTAAGCTTTAAAAAAAATCACAATTTTTTTTTTTTCAAAAAGTTTTTTTTTTTTTTTACAATATCAAAATGGGGTACATCTTTAATTTCTTGGACAAGCACCCCTACCCCTCCATGACAATTTTTTTTGTTAATAAAACCGTATGTGACCAACGAAGCTATACGCTTAAGATGCAGACTTAATATAGATACTACATTTTGATCGTAATTTTTTTTTTAATGACTTTTTGGAAAATAATATGATGATTTTTTTTAGAGCTTACCATGACAAATGTACCTCTAAAGTTTTGCGTTATGGTCCCGAAAAACCGAATTTTTATCTTTTATTATAGAAATAAAAGAAAAGTGACACTTTAATATTCAAATTTGGAATATTCAGTAACCGGTTTTATCGCTTTCGGGACATCTTTGAAACTGGTATATTTATAATAAAAGAAAAAGGATAGCAAATTTAAAAGTATGTGAATGTAAAATATTTTTATTTTTTGTTTTAAGGATCCATTAACAAAGAGTTTCAGGTTAAAGTACCTTTCGTCTTATATTTTTATAATAAATCACAATGAACTTCCATCAATATATTTCACTTACAAACTAGTAAAGACTTATTAGTAAGATTAACATTTTAAAAGTCTAGACAAAACATTATGAAACTAATGATGGACATACCAAAAGTCGGCAAAATTGGCGCGCTTCAATAAAAATATATATTTAAGCAGAAGAAGCAAAATTTGTATGCAAATATGTATATATTATCTAGAATAATTATGTTTGTGGAAGCAAATTATTCTACCAAATCCAAAAAGAACACTCCCACACTACCAGAAGTCAAACTTAAAGATGGGTCATGGGGTCTACCACAAATTCTGAATTCGGGCAAAGAAATTTCAGGTTTCTGGGCCCTAAAATTTTTATTATGTTACCCGAACATTACAAAACCATGACCCGAATTATATTACAAAAATTTTACATAAAATTGTTAAAAATCAGAAAACTTACTTAAAAACATTCTCAAAAAATAATAATAAAGTATATGTATTGTATAATTATAATTATTATATAATTATATTTATAATTATGTTATTCTTATTTTTATATTATGTAGGTGCATACAATATGCATTTGTGTGTTCGTTTTGAATCAACGTTCGCGAATTGTTAAACCTTATTTTATTGTTGTCATTATTTCGTATTTACTGCATTTTGTGGTTACCTACCGTATTCTACAGGACTCGTCGCACATTATTCATTTGATGTGTATCAATTAAATTTTAAAATAAAATTCTTTTTTCTTTTTTTCAAAATACGGTTTTGAAATTTAACATACTTAAAAAAAAATACAATTTATATCATTTCGTCATTTGAATTTTAACAAAAAGGTTTCTAACTTTTTACTCAGCTCTTTATTGTGCCATTTTTAATACAATTTACAAGTTTTAAACTATTATTTTTTATACTTACGCACCCACACACACGCACCCTCTCCCTCATTCATTCCCACACGCACATGTATCCTCTCCCTCATTCATTCACGCATACACACATTCACATACACATGAATACAAACGTCACACAAATACAATTACTAAACTTCTTTTCTTATATATTATGTGTCATTATATTTACAGTGGATTTTTTTAATTGGCTTTAGCATTGTTAAGATTTTTCTACTTATTTTGTTTATTTAATAGCTGTAAAAATCCCAAATAAAATTAAATAAAATAACTTTATAATAAATCAACTATTAGATAGTCTGATTCTATCTAATTTCTGCCTTAAAACAGGTTACAACTAGTTAGGTAGACAAGACATAATTAAGAAAAATCTAAGTATGTATGTAGTAGATAAGGAATTTGTAATTTTTGTTAATAAACCATTATTATTATTATTATTATTATTACAGAATTGTATGGCGTTTTATCTTCTCTTCTTACCCCTACGGACAAATGGCGTGATGGTTTGTTTGTTAATTAAAACAAGTTTTTTTTTTATGTTAGCTGGCTTTTACATAATTCAACTAACATCTCTTTCATCGTACACACAGCAACGGTTGCATTAATTGTCCAAGTTTTGGCGCCGCTTCTCGCGCCGCGCCGCGTAACTCCCAACTCCAATACACCCCGATATTATTATCGTAGCGCGGAGTTACCACAGTTTACGTTTCGGCTGAAACTTTGCACCGATTCAGATTTTACTACTAAGCCGGTAATGACAACAAACCGGCGGGCTGGTTTACGACGAGCGGGGGTAGTAATTTATTTACAAAGGATATTATTTTAAGAACGTTCAAATGCTTGTAGACATGGCTAAATTTCACTCTCTAGGGAGTTATTAAGATTAAAATTTATTGCTACAACGAGGGTTAAAAAATTAAGAAAGGTTCATGGAAATATAGGCATTTACATAACCTATGAGCTGAGTCTGAATCGCTTGATAAGTTGGAACGATTGCAGAATCGTTGTATACGTTTTATCATTAATCTTTACAAATTCAACCTCATTACCGAATATCACACGCAACTACACTAGATAAGTATTAGGCATAGAAGACAAATTCACATTCCATCACTCCTTAACAATTATAATCATAAAAATACTTTATAGTTTTATTCCACTTTTATTTTTTATTTTTTTTACTAGTGAGTGGGATTCGTCGTGACCGACATCGTCAGACTGGTGGGAGACTAAACAAATTTCTAAGTTATATACAAGTGCAAACAGGGGTTGTAAATTATGATTTTATATAATAATGTAAATAAAAGAATTTAAATTAAAATCATTTAAGTATAAGGTTATAACAATTTCAAGAATATAAGTTTTGTTTAAATGTATATAATAAAAACTGGTGTAAAATATATAATTTTATGAATAATTATCTTATTTCCCACCATCAAACATTAAACCGGCTTTCTACACAACTAATAATTTAGAGACATTGTTAAAAAATCATAAAGACAAAGTTCATAAATATAATAAAGCTGGGATATAATATCAATTAAATTGTAGTGATTGCGATTCAATCTACATCGGAAAAAATTAAATAAACTTTGATATTAGAGTAAAAGTCTTAAGATGCTTAAATAGATGGTTAAAAACTAAGTTGTTTTATTTAATTTATTATAATGAATAACCACAAAGTAAGTGCTTCAAATATAAACTTTATATTTTAATAAAAAAGTATATATACTTGCTAACTTTCAATTACTATTTACGAACAGACATATTTAACAAATCGTGTAATGCACATAATTTGGTACTTCTAAAAATTACATTCCAATCTGTACCACAACATGGGCTAACTCTTCGTCTAGTAACAAAAGAACCCTTTGCAAACCGGGCTGTGGTCCCGTGGTAGTATTGTGGACTCACTCGCCAAAGGTCCAAGGTTCAAATCCCACTCTACGACTTTTAGGAAATTTCAATATTTGAGAAAATATTAAGAACTCAAGTATTTTTAAAAACTACGTATTCACAGTTCCAATTTTTTTGCCTTCTCTTTCACGGTAGTAGATTTTTGACTATGGAATAATCTACACACTTATATCGGAGACGCCCTTCTTTATTAACATTCAATTGACGAATGAAATATCACTTCCTGAATTTAGTTTTTTATTTTCTTCCGTCTTTTCTCCCCTCTTTACCGCGACCTCTTTTCATAGTATAGTGTAGATATTAAGTAGATTTTTTCTTGTTATTTTTTTTTATTTATTTCAAAATTTCGTTGTATAATGAAATTATTGATAAACAAACAAAATGTTCATATACCACTGATTTTCTCAAATTGAACCGTTTGGGTAGGTAGGAAAAAATTGCCTTAAAGCAATATGTCCGTCCTTATGCATATGTAAACTGTATTTGTACATGAAGTATTTAAATAAATAAATAAATGAATTTATGTGACCTTGGTGGTTTTTACAAAATTTGTTTAATTCACGAGCCTCCAATTTATAACAATATTTGAATAAACTTTGTGGCCCTTTTTCTAGACTCTTAAATAAATTACTTCGGAGAATGAACATGACATTACGTTATTCCAATGTTTTTTAATGATTTTACTTAATCTATTATTAAAATTTTATCATGAACGTTTTATATGTGCGTTCATGTATGTGTGCGTGAATGGCTCGGAGTGTGAATTCGGTATTTTTATTTATTCTAATTTATTTCTAACGATTACATCCATGGAAAACGCAAATGTTAACAACTATTCTTTTCTCACTTAAATTTCTTATTTATTTATTTTTTTTGATACATTTCATGCTTATATCTTTTGCATAATTTATATAAACTTAATTGGTCTTTTTATCTTAAAAAAAAATTGTTTTTAATACTTTTTATGTACGACTGTATTGTTTCTGAATAAAATAAAATAAAATATAAACATGGAATATCTTCAATGGAAAAAAAATTCTAAATAAACCAGCTTAGTACTTTACTTTATAGTGACTGTTGAAAGGTAATAAATATACATTATAAAAATGTTTCTGATAAATCTGTCCCAAAAAATTGTGTCCCACCGAAATGTTACTAAAAATACCTAATAAGCGCCGTTCTGCAGCACTTTAACAGAAAATAGTTTTTTAAGTGCCTAGATTAATATTTCCCCATTTTTAAAGATATTTATATAAATGAAAGTGTTTATTTACATTAATACTTAAGAAAAATGACCATGCCGTAAAGTACATTTTCCTATTAAAGTTTCCTTCTCTGGCATGGCTAAATCAAACGATTTGGTTTTCTTGGAAAGTTTTTCAATTCTGACAGTCCTAAAGTCAAAGTCTTTAATAATATTCCTTCGAGAAAAATATATGAAAAGGTTTTATTTGTGCTTTGGACTTTCGATGAGTAAATGAAAATTAGATTTTCTCAACCCGAGACTGCAAAAGACGGCTTCTCGAGAGAAGCAAAAGTGTCAAGAGATGTAAAGACTTGATCCCAATTCGACCCGAGGCGAATTTTCCGAGAACTCGAAAAGAACATTATTTGTTTTTTTAACGTGGATTAATTTTGTAACTTAAATATTTGACGTATCGCAATTTGAAATTTCTAAAATCTACAAGTTCTTAACTTAAAGGATAAAACTCTGATGTCACGGAAAAGAGGCTTAAGTCGGTTTTTTTGCTATTTAGAGTTTATACTGCCATTTAAAACTTCATTCAGTGACAAATTTGCAGTAAAGAGTTCGTATTTTGATGGCAAGTTAAAATGTATCTACAAAGTAAAATTAAGTTTTCTGTAAGAAAAATATAACATATTTACATTTTTTTCTAAACGTATTTAATTACCGGTTACCGATGAAAATATTTTGAATTTTGATAAAAATATACACACTTTCGTACATAAATTTCGAAATAAGTTTAAATCGTCTCAGTATATACTGATAATAATAGCCGCTCGTAATCGTGGCCCTGGTGCTGACCCTCATTTATGAAAGCAAAGTATGGCTTTGGAAAAACAAGTATGAAAGTAGGACTACCGTCAAAATGCGATCTCTTTTTTAAAATTTAACTTTTTTCTATCATTTATTTCATTTTTTTCTTTGCATTTTACAAAAGGTTTACATAAGTTACAAACGCAAAAAAAATATAATATAAACACAAAAAAACCCAAAGGCATGGCTTGTGTGGGTAAAGATTTAATTTTTAATTAAAATAAAGGCTACTGGAAGAATACGATAGATATCAAAAAGTTGAAAAGTGAGTGTTGATATAAGAACATAATTTGTTTGTCACTAAAAATGAAAAAAATAAATAAATGTCGGTATATTCTTTTGATTAAAAAAAGAAGAAATGTGCTCGTTAATCTGTTTTTTATCCATAATTTCAACAAAAAATTCAAATAATAAATCGAAACACATTTAAATAATTCATATCTATTATATTGTATCAGGTGAATGTGTGGTAAAATACGGACGTAGCAAGACCAAATCCAATGTCAAAAGTTGTTATAATTGCCACACGTGCATAAGAGGATGTATGATTGTAGAGGAAGCGAAATCTGTATTCAAAGAGAGAGTAATGTGTTGCTCTATCCTCTCAGTCTACAGTAAGAGCAAAACGGCGTGTTAGTTTGTTGTTGTTGTTGATGTATACCAGAAGTTGCTGCGTCCGTTCTCTCATTGTATTGTTCCCCACAAAGTTAAACCAAGGCACACCAAAAATATTGTGTTCGTAAAACTAAGTTATGTCACCAACCCACTAATGTCAGAGACGCCCGTATGAAATGTCATTTCCTGAATATTATTTTTTTCCTTTTTCATTCTTTTTTTCCTTTCCTCTTTACCCCTTCTTCTATTCATAGTATAATATAGATAGTTAGTCAATTTTTATCAGTATTTTGTTCTATCATGAAATTATTATATATCCATCAATATGTTCATATACCACTGATTTTCTCAAATTGAACGGTTTGGGTAGGTAGGAAGAAATTGCCTAAAGGCAATATGCCTGCCTTTATACATACATATGTAAACTGTATTGAAATATGTTATTTTATTTTATTTTCTTTCTTTTGACGCCCATGGGGCTTTTACATTATACATACTATATGATAAGAAAAAGTTACACATTAAACATAATTAACATTTTTTCAAATATAAAAATTTAAAAAAATATATTTTTTAAATTTAAAAATAAAGTTACATAGTTTACATAATACACTATTAAGACATAATAAATACATTATATTATGTTTTAAATATAAGGCATAGTGGCATTCAAATAAAACATACTTATTAATATATTTTTATTTTTTTTTACACCGGTAAACTAAACTTTAAATGTTTTTAAAGTGATAAAATAAATCAATATTTTTTTGTTTTAACGCTAGTGAGAATCTTTATGAACAACATATGCTCTAACAAGGGAGTGGGCGTGAAATGATTATGATTGATGTGGAAAAGTGCAAATGTAAAACTCTCAGCTAAATAAATATAAAACTAAAATGGATCTAAAAATTTTGGCCTAAGTGCACTTATTGCTTATACGATTGAATTATAAGAAAATAATTAACAAAGAAGAAGTGCACATTAAAGTGGGCCGATATTTTTTTTCTCCGAATTTTGAAATAAAAGAGGTCTAAAAAGTTGCCATTTGGATTACTCGGAATGCAAAAAATATCAAAAAAAATAATTTAACTACTTCTAGCCCTCAACCAGAGCTTAAAATTTTCAAAAGACTCAACTTTTTGCGCTAAACCAGCTGTCATTTCGTATTTAAGCACGAAAATCAGTCCAAGTAAATTTTATAATGTGCATCAGACCTTATTCAATAAGCGGCTAAGGGCGTGAGTTGCACTTTGTTTTGTTACCAATGGGTAGCATTGTTTTAATGAGCTATTGTTTTTGTCAATATTAGCCAGGCGCTCGACGGAATCAGTTTGGCGGAGCGTAAAATTTTTGCATTTCGGGAGTTTTAAAACGTGTTCAAATTTGCAATGTGATTAAGTTATATTTTTACTCACAAAAAAATAATTTCATTAATATAGACAATTTACCAAATATTTTGAAAATTATAAACTTACAAACATTAGTTGAGGGCCAAAAGTAGTATGAAACATGTTTTAAATTAATAATTTTTACGTTCAATGTGATCTTAAATGTAACTTTTGAGACCCATTTTACTTTTACTTCTAAAAAACAATTTCATTCATCATCGGCTTACTCTAGTGCACTTGTCCTAAAAATATATAAATACTTAATTCTTACAAGAAGTAAATATGTCAACTCATAAACTACCCTCGATTTGAATATGTTCCATTATTTAAAAATAACAAATGTACTGATCTAACTTAAAAACATCTAGGCTCTAGGAGTTAGTAAGTAAAACAGCTGTACTGAAAAATGACGTCATGCCAACTTGCCCTCTTCCTTGTCACCACAGAAATATAAAAGCGTTTTACTTTTTTATTTATTTAACGTTCTTACCTTATATACAATGCGAGTGTTTATTCTGTAAAAAAGGTAAATATTTATAACGCAACTTCAATATTTGATATGAATTTTAAAAAACATTTTTGAGAAGGTAATATAAATATTTGCAATTTTTTGTGGCACCGCAAAAGACCAGGAGACCTAATTACAGTGGTTAATTACAGCACAGAATACCCAGGCTTGAGAAACTTTTAGACAAAATAAAAATATAAGTCGTAAGACCAGTAAAGTGGTGGCCTCGTGGTGAAGTGGCCAAGACGCTTGAATCACACACGGAAGATTCCGGGTTCAATTTTCGGTGAGAACACAAACATTTCATGTGGTTTTCCTCAAGCCTTAGTGTTTTGTGACGTAATTCACCACTGTGATTGGGCCTCCTGGCCTGTTGTGGTCCAAAAATAAAAAATCTGTCTTTCCTTCGATTCTTCCATCTGTTGACGTTTGTGAAGAAAAAGAGCTAAAACCTTTATTGTTGCGGGTAAGATTCATATGATTGAAATATTTTACCAACGGGAGAAAAAAAGAAGTATGAAAATTGAAAAATATTTTCAGGCGTTGCCTAGTATGTGGATGAAATAATTTAATAATATGAATCCCACCCGCAGCAATAAAGGTTTCAGCTCTTTAACTTCACAAACGTCAACAGATGGAAGAATCGAAGAAATATTGATGTTTTAATATAGGCAGAATGGTGAATATTACACAATGTGTAAAGTAGCCACTTAAACCAGCCAATAACAGGTCATAAGCGCTGTAGATGCCTAGACTTCTATATTACTCTCTCTAAAATGTTCTTTCTCTATGCTGTTATATTTTAATGTAAAAAACTCTTTAAAAAATACAGATTATAGTATTAATCATGGCCGTTATACTTTGGGTTTATAATATATCGTGTTATTGTTTTAACTGTTCACATATTGCGAAACCAGCAACCAATCTTTATTAATACCATAAACAGGTAATAAGAGTTTACAAGCCCTGTAAGTTCTAGGAGATCATGGGCTGAATGGTGATTGGTGAATATTACAGGGTGTAAAATTATCACCGTAACCAGCCAAAGAGAGATTATAGGCTCTGTTAATGTTTAGACCAGTTATAACCAACCTCGGGTAATTTATTTACTTATTTAATTAAATGTACAATACAGCACAACTAACAATTACACTTTACATGCATGAAAGTATGCAGTACCATGGACTAAACTCTCTTAAAGATCTAAGAATTATGTAAGACCGGTTATTCTTATACAAATTAATAAAAACTTTAATTCATTACCCTAATTTACATTACGTGTGCCATCTAGACCGACTAAACGAAATCTTATATTGCACACAGACATCGCGTCAATGCGAGTAGTATAACGTTAAATTTACCAAGGCTGGTATTTTTTTATGACAATGAACGTAAATTTAAGTAAAAAAAATCATAGAAGTATTGAGAAAGGCAGATATATTATTTTTTTAACATCAGATACATTAAAAAAAATTATATTGTTTACATTATTTGTCATATTGAACATAATTTAATTTGTTGTCTCAATTGTTAATATTTTTTTTGGTGTGTGCATGGGTGTCCCGTATGAAGGTGTAATGAAAATCTTTTTAAATGTTGATTTGTGTCATTTTATATCGATCCACAGAATTTAAACTCCTATCTCGCATGCTCTTTTCTACAACACACTCAGTTTGCCCTGTAGGTGGCTCCTGCAATGGTAGCTGAAACGTCGGAACAAATACAACACACATGGTATCACCCAAAAAAGAAACATATTGATAACAGTGACCGTGAAAACCTTCGCATCTATTTAGTTGGTGATTTCGTGATTTTGTATAAAATTTAAAATGGCTGTTTGGACGTCCTTCATTCAATATCAAAATAAAAAAAGTCATTTATAAATTAACAAATTACAACAGAGACGAAGAACATTAAAGAGAAGGTAATATAGAAGTCCAGGCATCTACGGGGCTTATGACCTGTCGTTGGCTGGTTTAAGTGGTCACTTTACACACTGTGTAACATTCACCATTTTGCCTATGTTTGAACATCCATATTTTATTTAATAAGTTTGTTTTTACTCTACCGAAAAATGTCTATTTTTGGCATTCCAAACTGTACTTCTGAGGGTGAAATTAATTAATTTATTTATTCAAAATAAAACTAGTTTTAATTATTATGAACTGATTAAGGCTTGTTAGGCTATGCCCGTATCAAGCCACAATAAATAACAATAAAAATACATAGTAAATTCAATTATATAAAATTATAATAACATCTGATGCAATAGAATAACAGTCTAGAAAAAAGGGTATAAGAAATAAATAATAAAATTCCAAAGAATAAAATACAAAAAAGAAATTAAGAAATAATTTTTAAAATATAAATTATACAAATTAAGAAACACGCATAATCAATTATACAAAATAATTGTATCATTAAAATCAACAAATTAATAATAAAGTATAGTAGCATTAAAAAAAAACAAAATAAGAGTATCATTGAAATCAATAGAAAAAGAATATTTATATAAAAAAAAACATTGAGATATGTTTTCTAGAAATATTATGTAACTAGATACAAAGGTATGTTTTGTTATTTTAATTTTCAGTAGATTTTTTGAATACCGAAAATAGCGTTAATCCCGATTTGTTGGCATATTAATTCCGAAATTCCCGATATTGGAAAAAGAGTTAGTATCGCAAAATTCCCAAATACAAACACCACTACACGTTGTATTCCTCCATTTGTCTTTCTCTCCAGTAGAGTGTAACCTTAATACATTTATCGGATTTTCACACATTGTGAACACATTCCCCATTAGTGTACAAGAAAGTTTTGTATAACACTGTAGTGTGAAACATTAATAATCTCTCTACACAAATATTAATTACGAAAATTCTAGAGCATATAAATTAAAATTTGAACTCTCATTAAAACTCACACTGACCTTTTATTATAATGTGATAGAGAAAAGACGCCAATGCATGTTTTCATATGACGAATTAATGCAACTTCTTTACTTGTAACATACCATATATTCAGTTCTGTGTTTGAAATAGATCCAGAACTTTGGCGGGTATTTTTGACTCGATCGCTCTCGGGTTAAAGTCCTGGATGAGAAAATCGGTAGTGATCGGTGCAATTGCAAACCATTCTTTAGGTTCTGGATTTGATTCCTGGCAGGATGGACGTAAACTATTTATTTTTAATGTTGTATTTTTATTAACATTCAAATACATGTTCCTTTTAATATCACAACATTTATTAAAATAAAAAAATCTCACTTAGGCTTCGCCTGTGCATTGTAAATCTAGAATCCATTATGAAATCTACAAATAAAAATATAATCTTCAATTCAGATAAAAAAAATATTGGAAAATGAGAAAATAAGAAATTGAAAAAAGAAAATAGAAATAAAGTGTATGGATAAAAAATAATGTTTTTAGTCCAACATCATAAAAGTTTAAAAAAACATTAAAAAGTAAGCTAATTACATATCTTTTTTATTCTTATTCACATACATAAGTTTTTTGTACATTATTTAAGACATCAGTCCCAACTCTATGGGACTAAAAGTCCTGTGTTGAGACGGGACAGGAAAATATATGACACAAATAAATGAGTATGTCACCACAAATAAAGGATTAGAAACATAAAAAATATGGCACATCAATATGGTAAACAGTAAACTCAAGCATCGGAAAATCATCAAGGAGTTTCCCACTCAAATTCCTTTTCACTAAGGAAAACTCAGTCCTTAATTTTATATTTTGTCTTTATCTATAATAGTCATCTATGTTGAATATCTTCTAGTGAAAATTTATGCATCATATTTTTTGTTTTATACAAAAATAAATTTATGGTGTACTAGACATGGAGGCATAACAGGGACATGACTACGGGTCATGATGGGGTACCCCATGATGTCCCTAATGGAGAATTTTTTTATTCGCGGTACACTTGACCTATTTGAATAATGAAACAATTATATATCTATTTGTTTGAGGTAATATTGTACGGATTTAAAATAAAAAAAAAACAAAAGGAGACCGGTCTGAAAAAAGTGTAAAAGAGGCCGCATTTGGAGTTTTTACTAAAACCACAGGGTTCGAAAAACAAGCACAGTTGTTAAACGTACCATATACCACATTGCAAAGCGGTGGATTATTTTGAACTCGTGTTCTTTAAAATCACACAAAAATGACACTGTAGCGGGTGAATGACCTGTGAAACATTTAAAAATAAGTTTAATCAATTAATCTAATTATTTGATTGTTTACGCAATCAAATGTTGCTGAATTTGGATGGTCATGTAAAACAACAAAACCAGCAAAATATTCAAATGATTTATTTTATAAACATGTAACCAATACTGCGCTTTCTACTGATCATTATGGGTTTTCTTTTGGAATGCGTAAAAAATCCGTTTCTAAGTTAATTCATTAGTAATTTATTTTACGAATATGTTAATTAGTTAAATGTCTTTCAGAATGCTTCAAGGTGGTTTAAATACCATCTTGAACCATTTGAAATGTGGATCCACCGTAAAATGTAAAGGATATCTTGGACCGATATTACGTAGAGCCAATATGAATAGAGAACTATTAACCACTGTTGAGCTCCGTAAGATTTCATGTGTTTAAAGGTGATAAATATACCATACGTCAGCTTGTTATGAAGACGAAGATTGAGGGACGTAAAGGGGTCGGAAGAAAAAAACTTTCCTGGTATCGAAACATCCGAGCATGGACCAGGATAAGAACTGTGGAGGAGCTGTTATGTACTGCTCAGGATAAGGAAGCTTTCTCCTAAGTAGTCGTCAACATCGGGAAGACCCGACATGACACGTGAAGAAGTGTATCAGAAGTTTTGTGATTAATAAAAATGATCAAAAGGACGGTAAACATGTTTTTATTGCCGGTTTCACTTAAAGTTCCCATAATACCATCTCTTCCCCTACCTTTATTAATTATAAATCGGGTTGTGGTCCTGTGGCTAGTGTCTCGGACTCACGGACCGAAGGTCTGCGGTTCGAATCCCACTCTACCCCAACTTGATTCCATTTTCTAATAGTGAGTTATTTACAACTCGTTGAAAATGGCCCTCAAAATTAAATATTTTGGTAAATCATAAGAACGCAAATATTTCTTTAAAAAAAAAAATTTAAAAAAATAATATAAAAAAATAATATTTAATAGTAGTCTTCAGAAAAAATTGGAAATAAACGGAGATAAAAATTGTTAAGAAAATAGATATCTAATATTTATTTAGAAATGAAAAAAAAAAATTATTAAAAAATATCTTTGATAGTGAATGGGGGATGATTATAAAGTTATTATTACAAAAAATACAGTTAAATACTTTCAAAACCTTTCACTTTTTTCGTCATAGTAAAATAAATGCATCATGAAAATTCTCAAAACTTAGAAACTTTTCTCTTTGAGTACGAGTATATTATAAAGTGCTTCCTCTCTAGTACCTACATTACTTCCTGTTTTCGTTATCCTAGTGTTCTTGCGGTTCGCCTTAAACTGTTTTTTTTTTAAGGAGAGAGCAAGCCTTTGTCATAGGGGGTTGCGCTTCACCTAGTTAAAACTGCACTTACGAATTCTTTAAAGGTGTTGAGAAATATATAAACTGTAAGAAAAAGGAAATAATACTATTAGAAATATGTATGAAAATTGTGTGTACTGAAAAATAAGAAATAAACTACTATAAAAAATATGTATACTGAAAAAAGTCACATAATTAAATATGTAAAATGGCAAAAATTGTAACAAACAATTTCAAAGAAATTTTCATTGAGAAACATACAAAATGATGACATAACAGCAACCGAAAATGCTTACATACACAAATATAATACCAGACAATACAAAAACCACATTAAAAAAGGAAAAACAAATAAAGTTTACATAAAAATACAACCCAATGTACTTAAAAACTATGATCTTAAAAAAATAAATAAAAAAGATTTTTTATTTATTTTTTAATTTGTTCATATAATATAGATTTTTTGTGCACTTTGCCCAGCTAAAAATGGTACATACCCCGCTTCAAGTGAGGCAATTACATTTTAATACATCGTTATAATTTACAAGTTAATAGAAAGAACACACAAATAAAATACCTGCTTATTATTATAGACATATTGATACGTGCACATATATATATATGTACAAAAACATACACATATACATACATTACATATATATACATATATACAAAAACATACATACACCCTTACACATACATACACCTATGCGCATACACATACAGACATACACACATACATGCATACAAACATACATATACATAAAACACGGACTCTCTTTTCGTTCTAGTAACGAGAGAATCCTTTTTATACGCTCTAATTTTCTTACCTCCTCTTTCACAGTAGTATCGGCTCGATTGTTGTTGTCATCAATATTCAATCACATCAACGATCAATATTAATTCATTTTAATTGCTATCTTTAAATTATTATTTTACTAAAATCTATGTATATTATTGTATTTGCAACTGATATATTTAATCACTGAGTACCGTTTATTTCATTAAATATCACAAATAATTTGTTTAACTGCATAAAAATAAGCAAGAGAATATAACTCATAACAAGGAAGACAGAGACGCCGTTCTGTGGCCGGTGTTTTTGTGGAAAAGACAAAAACAAAAGAAGAAAATTGTTAAATCAGTCGATTATTGGCAGTGAGTGGGAGTGCACGCTAGTTAATGACGAGCATGTTTATGATTTGAAATATATTTTTCTTTTATTTTATTTAAAAAATAGGGAATTATTTAAGAGTATGTTTCTTTTTTTAAATGTCTGAACTTCAAAATATTCCATATTTTGCTTGAGGTAACACGATGTTACAGCACCGTGTGCAAAAAACTTTTTTAGCACAGCCTTTTAAGAGTTAGCACAGAATATTATTTTTGTCTCAGACTAGCAAACTGCAAGAATTTCGTTATTTGTGCACCAATTTTACCTACAATCTACCCACAAGATAGATACATTTTATTTGATGTTCCATTGGAATCGCTAATAGAAACTTTTATCGTCATGGTTACAACCGACAAGTGCGGCCATTGTAATTGGTCTCTAAGAGATTTAAAAAATAAATGAAAATAATAATAAATCTATTTATAAATCCTTACGGATTACACTCGTTTGACGAAATAATTTGTCATTTTAAATTCATATTTTAAATTCATATTAGTGTTAATATTTTTAACATCTTTGTAAAGGTTTTTTGAGTCTTTAATTTTGTTTAGTCTGGTAGTTTATTGCATAATTTCAGTACCTGGTTTATTTGTATTGACTGTCCTTATCTCGTTTTAGAATTTTCCATATGATATTTATTTATTTATTTTATTTTATTTTATTTTATTTATTTGGATAACCAACAGCTATAATTATATCATATTTATATAACAAAACAAATAACAAATAAGCCAATTACAGGTTTTCACAAGTAGCATCACAGTAATTTAAAAAAGATATTGCTATGATATTCTCGTTTTGTGTCCATGTTTACTACAATTTTTTTCAAGTTTTAGTTCTTGGTCTACAATGACATCAGGGGCTAATTTATAAAAAAACACATAGATTCTTGTTTAAGAGTTCAGGAATATATTTTTTTTAGTAAATTGAAATAGTTTTATAAAAGAGGTCATATATTAACTTAAATATTTCATTTTGCGCTCTTTGTAGTCTGTTTATGTCAATTTAATTTCTTCTTCCCCAAAGTAGTAAACATATAATAAATTTTAATTTTTGCACAGGTTTCATACATTGGATTTGTTTTCCGTTTTTTGAAAAAGTTTTTGAGACTCGATAATGTCGCCACTTCGCTAATCAAATTATTGATATGAATTGGTAATATCAATTGTCTGTTCATTGTTAGTCCTAAGTATTTAACCTTTCAATGCCCAATTTTTTTAATTCTAGTTTATTTTTGATGCAAAATATTTATAAAAAAAAAGTTTTTTCAGTTTTAATTTAATATTTTTGTTTATATGGAAAATATGCTACATCTGGCATTAAATGTTTAAAAAACACAAAAATGTAAGGAAAACAAGAAATAACGATTCTTATGAATTTTTTAAATATAATTATGAAAGTTGCGGAAGCAATTATAACTTCAAATCTTTAAAAAAAACATAAAAATTAAACTTTGAACTGTGCAACCGACTTTTTGTTTCAATTTTAAGAGAATTTTTTTACTTTGGTGGTGACTATTTAAAATATATTATTGTGGCTAGTATATTTACAATAAAATAAACCAGTCACCGACAGATTGTCTACATTAAGCATTGTAGGGTTAGCATGTTCGATTTCCATCAATTAAGCATGAAATGCAAATGCGTCAATTACTACACTGCAAAGCGGTTTTTTCAACTAAATTTTTAAAAATTATTGTAAACTCCAAGTAAGCATCGAGTCTAAAAAACTCATCCGGGATTTTGGTTCTAATGCACAGTCAGAACTGTATTCTTCACCTGACAAAAAACAGACAGCTTTGATTTACCTGTATGGAAAAAAAGCAGGAATATTGGATTTATAAAAGTACTGTTTGTGTAATTTAATTAAATACTTTGAAATTTCTGGAAACTTAAATTCAACTCTATACGATAAAGTTAGTTATCTTTCTCGGGATGAAGAAGTGCATCCATTAGCATGATAAATTGCAGTCTGTGTTTGCATTCAGCTTCATCGCTCACAGGAAAATTCATCCTATAATTGTACACATACTTTACGTTAATACAACATCCACAGCGGATCTTCAGAAACTTACAAAATAACTTTCCAATTACTTAGGAAGGATATCTAGAAAATATTACAAAAGACGTGTACACACTAAAATTCACATCAATAAATGCATTCATAATCATCATTTAACTATTAGATTTTATTTGACCTTTTATAATCATATTCACTATTTATACATATAAGGGCGGGCATATTGCCTTAAGGCAATTTCTTTCTACCTACCTAAACCGTTTCGTTTGAGAAAATTATAAATTCATGGACATATTGAATCTTACAATTTTATACAAAAATTAAAAACAAAGATTAATTAAAGAATCAAAAATTAACACTATACAATGAAGAGAGAATAGGGGATGGAAAAGAAAAATGAAGGATAAAGGAACAATTTAAATATTAAGATAGTGACATTTTAATCTTGACTTAAATGTAAATAAGGAAGGGGCGTCTCTAACATTAGTGGGTAGAAATTTCACAATCGAGCGGCTACTACTGTCAAAGAGTAGGCAAGAAAATTAGAGCGATGACACACAGCGATGATAAAATATTGTGAAGAAGTGATAAAATGTGAATGTTTCTTCCATGCCTGATACTGAGTTTAATACTAAAGTAAGAAATATAAGATATAAGAGCAATAAATCATAAGCAAAATAATAGTACGTACTAAATTAAATTATACAAAAATACATAATGAAAAAAACATAAAAAGATCAAGATATATAAAAAGCAATCAGTATGGTTGTTATCCGTGACTCTATCCCACTACATTCCTCTTAGACATGCTTGAGACCATCAGTTTGCAACTTCAAAGGAATGGGTTCACACTGACCCATTTTTTCAGACTGATACGAGGTTTTATCGAGGACTCAGCCATTTTACGAAGTCTCAATTTTTAAGTTTCTGATGGTTATCTCCAACGGCGTCAGCACACACTGTTTTGCATCTTAGCTTCCAGAACCAACCTGCCTCTGGTTATGCCAATTGGTAGATTAGTCGGGCAGCTAAACTTAATCACTTTGGGGATGACATCTTTCACATCAGTGAACCTATGTTTCATAGGCAAACACTCTAGCTATTTAAAAGTATAATACGTTAAAAATGTCGAATTGTTGCTTAAAAGTTCCTAGTTTGATATGTTGTCCCAATCTTATGCCTTTAATATGCTGTTATTTGTAACGATATTTTGGTAGAATAAATGAATTTTAAGTTAAAGTATTTTTTTTGTTATGTGAATGTAAAATAACCATTCGCATACTAAAGGGGTACAATAAAGGATAAAAAAAGGAATTTATTTTTTAGGCGTTGATTAGTATGAGAAATACAAGTAATTTGATCAGTTGAATCTATTCATAAAGTTTTCAGCTCTTTAATTTCAGTGAAATCAACAGATGGAAAAATTGAAGAAATGCAAATAGAACATACGCAAAATGGTAAATTTTACACAGTGTGTAACGTGGCCACTTAAACCATCTAATGATAGGTCACCTGCCCTGTAAATGCCAAGACTTCCATATTCTTTTCTCTAAAATATTCTCCATCCATGTTGTAATTTGTTTCGCATGTAAATTGTTCGTTTTACATCAGACAAATGTCCTTATTAATGGTTTTCTCATACACAACTCAATACATCACGTTACAATCTCATAAGCTACTTGTTTATTGTGTGATTAAATAAAGTTGTCTAATCTTCTATGTCGGAAGAATTCGAGGACCCCTTTAAAAGATAAACTGATCATCTTACCTTCGTGTAAAAAAATAATCGAGGTACTCTGCGATTGGTCTAACCATGCGGTGCCCTATGCACTATTGTGCAGAGAGGGAAAAATGATAAAAGTGATATCTTAATTATATCAAACCATTGCTGAAGGGTTTCTGGACTGGTAATCTGAACGCTTTTGCGAGCGTAGAGAACTCGTTCAGAATACCATCTCTTGTCTGAACTATTGTTCTTAATACCCGAAATTCATTTTTGAGACTAAAAGTTTTTCCCTCGGTTTTCTTCACGTATATTTCAATAAACATCTGGACAACACACTTAAAATTATATACAGTATAGACAGGCGCAGTGGCGCAATATTTGGCGACCAAATGTGAAACTGGCGCCGCGGGTTCGATTCCCGCCAGTTGCAAGAAAAAAATCCAAGAAAGATTTTTGCGGTTGCGGTGTATTTTTTATTACCTCCATCTAAATCCTCTCTTTCTGCTTACAAGCCTTAAAATAGAAGATAAGCGGGTTATTCCTTTTAAAAAAAAAAAAAATACATCCATGCAATCTTTCACAGCAATATCCTGCAATTGTCTCTTTCTTTCGACAAAACCCAAACTTGTACATTTCTCCTGAAAATGGCTTTTGTTTTGTAAAACTTAATATATTCTTCCAAGACATTAAGCACTCTTGGGACCATAAAAGAGAAATTTCTCTCAGCAAAAGTCATACGTGTTTTTGGTATAAAGTAATTCAAATTACAGGAAAACCTTGAGCGATAATTATGTTGGAATCTCCTGTTGTAGCAACATGACCAGAAATGTGTTTGAAATGTGTTGAAATTCTTTGAAAATTAATTTATTTGATCGAACAAACACACATTACGATAGTAACAAATGTTTCGTAAGTTTTTTTATTCATTATAAATTTTAGACCATTGTTCATTAAAAATGAATGTTGAATATTTTTTTAAAAATAAAACTTAAATGTTGTCATTTACCTAAAATTTTCAAATATTTTTTTCAGCCTCCGTACCGGCTGGGCGTCAATTATAGTTTCTATCTCCAAGCGTAGCTTAAAATTTGAAAATAAGTTACAAACTATTAAAAATAACATTGTTTTAGTGTTTATAAGTGGTTGATGTGTAAACAAAAGGTAGAAAAAGAAGACTATTAATTTCAAAACATTATTTTGCACTTTGTTCCTACTAAAATATGTGACAAATACTGAGTAACGAAAACTTTCAAACAACAGTGCGCCTGTTACATTAAAATCATAAAAATATTTATGAATCTATTAAAACCGTTTGAAAAATATATTATTTGGGACGCAAGTGTACCAAAAACTATATGGATTACTTCTTCCCACGATAAATTACAACAGTGCTACTACAAGTAAACTTGTCCAATTACAACAGTGCTACTAAAAGTGAACTTTTACATACAATACAAAATACTCTTTCCAATATACATATAAAATGATAAATTGATCCTTTAACCACTGTCTTACACACGCTTGTCGAAATAATAATGTAAACAATAAATAAAATTGAGGGAAATTTTGCGTACCTATTATAAAACGAAAAAATGCAGACTAAAATGGACACAAAGTCATTGGAACAGTAGGCATTTTTCCCCCCTTGGCAACTACACATGGACCGAGTCATCTTCTAGGAATTAGCAAACAACATGTGTTTACCACATGTGTGACACTACGACAATGATTACCCAAAATCTACGAAAGCTACTCTTCGGATATTTTAATCCGTTTTGTTTTCCATAGTGTTGAAACGGTGCTTTATCTGTTTAGTTTTTTGATTGTTTACTTTTTAGAATTACACATTTACTATTATGCGTAATTTTTATTTTTTTTAATTAACTGATGATTTTAAGATGATAAAATTGCACTTGTCCGTGAACTTTGTAGCTGCAAGACGATTAGTAATCTAGCTTCAATAGGTAAATGTTATCAACTATCAAATATCTCAATTTAGTAAATGGGGTCTAGAATTCCAACTGTCCATGCGCTCAGTAGCTGCAAGGCTTGTTGCAATCTAGTTCATATATTTATAAATAAGTTTTTTATTTCATTTTTTAAAATATCATTAAAACTCTTAACTTAATTGTCAAATAAAAATTTTAAAATGTAAATTGGGGCCTAATTTTTTATTGTCCATGCGCTTTGTAGTCAAGCTCTTATATATCATAATTGTAATAAATCATAGTTGAAGGCAAAACGAGGAATTAGAATCCCAACCGTCTATGCGCTCTGCAGCTGCAAGATGTGCTGGGATATTTATTTACTGTACAGCGCCCTTGAAGTGATTTTCACTAAAATAGTGCTTTGTAAATTATCCAAATATATATAAATGTATATATATATAGGTAAAAAACACAAAATATTTTTTATATCCGCAGGATTAATTCAGGTTTAAAAAAGTTAATTTCAAATTCATAAACCACGATTTAATTTAACTGTGCTGCTTCGATTGCTCTTTTCACTGTGCTCGTTTTACAAAAAATATTGAACGCTTAAAAATATGAAAATGGTATTTGGAGGTATAAAATTGCTTATTGCGATAATTTCTGCATTTCTTCAAAACGGCAAAAAGTGGATACCTGTATTTTATCAGATTCAGTTATACAGTTTAAAAATAATAACAATAAGGTTAATAATAGCACTCACGAATTATGTTTGTACTATTTAAGGATCGAATAAATTATTTAATTGTGAATGATTTTTTATTTTTATTAAACGGTACAAAAACAAATTAAGGTATACCTTTTAAAAAAAATGTTTTTATATAAAAACATTAAAGCTATCTCACGAAATAAGTTTTCCTTCGAAAGGGTTGCGTTTTAAGGGATGATTAAAATAAATTGTGTATCGCACCTTTGCTACGATAACGCCCTAACTCAGAATGATAAAAGGATTTCTATACCTAAGGATAAACTGTGCTATAAATTATGTATAATGAAGCCGCTATTGATCAAAAGCGTGATAACTTGATTGTAGGAAACTCCAAAGAACCTCAAACATTCACTTTAATTTTATATTTGTTAGAAACATCCACAAAATTGGACAAAAAAAACGTGTAATAAATATTTCATCCTAATTATCATTCAATATTTGCTCCCTTAATGGAAAACAAGATATCCAGAAAGAACCTCCAGGTATATCTATAAGCTGCCAGCTCCTACACTTTTTTACAAGTCAGTTTCGCGTCTTGCAGTTCTGACTTGAATGCAATAAAAGCACTCACCTCATTCCCAAAAAAAATTATGAAGACTTCGGTCTTTTTTCAAAAAAAGACCGAAGTTTTGGTTAACGACATTCGCATATTTATTATCAATTTTGTGAAAGCATTGAGAAAATTTTTCTACCTCTTTACAATCAAAAAGCGAAAATGAATAATAGAAATTTAAAAACTTTCATTGTTTACCTCACTGCGGTTTAGTCAATTTGTCAATCAAATACACATTGTCAATACAATCACCTTACTCTTATTTACTAGCATGATAGTGTAGGAATACAGTGTTAACCTTAAATTGAGACCACGTTCATGCGCTTCAGATCCCGCTTTGAAAAGGAAAGAGGACGGAGTAATACGGACAAAACAAACAAAGACACAAAACCCAAATACATGTAGGAAACATTAAAAAAATGTGCCCAATAAAATACGCACTCATACAACAGAAGCAAAACTGTTTGCATTCCAAAGCGCATAAGTACATCAAATTATCAAGACACTATTTACAAAGATGATCCTTATCGAACTCAGGGGAAATTAACTTTCGTCATAACACTTATCTTAAACAAAATCCTAACTTTCTCAATACTTACAACAATTTTGTGCAAAGACCCTAATCGTCATAATAACTACTCAGTCCTTAGAGCAGATGGAACGGGTTATTGAGCACAGTCAGCGCGCGGTTCTCTCGAGTCGATCTACTATTTTGATTTATAATTTACTTCTTTTATGGGACAAAAACAACACGGAAGAACAAAAGTTTAGTTCAGACAGCCAATGCAAGTACCCAAGTGTATATTTATTTATCAGAACAGTGTGCAGCAAACGTCTAAAACGTCGAGAACCTGATACCTTGTAAAGTAAGCAACAGTGGCGAGCCGTAATGTATTTTATAGGTAATCTACAAAAAATATTCATTACGTTTTATCTACAAATAAGCATATAACATTAAGTGTTTAAAATAATTATAAATGACTTTATTTACTGTGGTTCTGTGAAAATCAACTCAAACAACAATTATTAAATACCACGCGATAAACGTAGCATTATTCTACGCTATTTTAATACAATACTTGTACAAAGGGTTTTTAAAAATGCCAGAATGACATACAGCAGATATCAACATTATAATTTAAATGTCAATACTGAGCACTGGCTGATTTATTTAAAAATAAAAAATATCTAAAACGGCCGCTGCAAACGCCACATGTCCTATGTGATACATAATTTGTCAACGGTACACTATCAAAGAAAAATAGTCCTACGGAAATAATGTTTGAAAAACTTGCTTTTAAATAGAGAATCTTCAAATAATATTTGTAATCTGCAAGCTTGTTTAAGTACTAAAAAATCTGATTGTGTTAAAGATGTAAAATATGGCGTATTTTTTTGCATGGTGGGTTGAACTGAGGAAATCGGCTGGTTTCATCATTCACTGAGAACGGGCTGGGCGTACTTCATAGTTTTTTTTTCATCGTAAAATTTAAAAAGTGGCGGTGGTTTATAATAAGTATTTAACTTATAAGTTCTTAAAAATAAAATAATACCGAAAGTCAAATATAATGATAAAGTGTGCATTATGGCTTATTTGGATAATTCGTCCCTGATAGGCAAGCCTGGTTAAGGCTCTCAGAGGGCATCCGCAGTAAATGGCCTACCCAACTGGATCGTCTCCGCTCGAGGACAGTTGTCACTGGAATTTGCTGCGTCTGTTATCTTATTTCTTCATTCTTAACAAAGTCACACCACACACCGTTGATTCTTTGGATATATCTTTCATCAAAACTATAAATCTTGCTGTATTTGGACCCTAGTGAACCACAATTCCAATCCGTTGAGAAAAATAGGTGTTATGCAGGCGTTTTATAAGTATTATTTTGTTTTCTCTGAGTAAATATCTTATCTCCAGACAGCTTTCATACTATTGAATGCTATATCTGGCCGCACTCCCGGGTACTTGAAACTTTCGACCATTTCGACATTGATAGTCAGGGCTTCTGTATCTCCGCCAAGTCGCGTTCTTGGTTTTTTAATTTCTTTTATTATTGATTTTTTAGAATTTCATTTTTTGTTTTTTTTTTACATTTACTTATTTCTCAAAAAACAATGCTTTTGCGCTTTTAAGCATGTTCTTAATATTTTTTTATTTTGGTTTTTATTATAAATACTCTTAGTTAGTTTTTTTTTACTTTTCCAGTAAACTTCCAATCATGCCAATTTTCCCTACTTTCATTACATTTTTTTTACCTGTTGTTTTTGGGTTATTCTTATTCTCAAAAGTGGGTTACTGCTATTCAAACTCTTGATGTCACTGCAATATATAAATATCTATTCTGAGGGATCCTAGAAAAAAAAAATCGCTCTCTAAGCTCAGGTCTTTAAAGAGCCAGACTATCTTGTGGGAGGTAAGAGTTCTCGTTTTGTTTAATATCTTTCTCCGAACCTAGATCCAAAAAGCATCGATGTATAAGGTAGAAAACGAGCTATTTAACATCTTTCAGTTTAACCATCAATCTCCTAAAGATGAGGTTTTTTTTATGATGTAAAAAATTACATTCAAATATAATGTGAAAAGCTATTTCCTCGTTTTCATTGCAGAACCTACAAAACCTAAAATATTGTTTTCTGCTTGCTTATTTGATTATCGTTACTACCTACTTGTAATATTATTCTTTTGTTTATAAAGGAATGCTAAACAAAGATAATTAATAATTTAAGCATGTTAAATAATAAGAAATCTTCAATGATTCAAAAATATTTTAAATCCAAATGTTTGCAGACATGCTGGATTTTGACATACTTAAAACATTGTAGAATTTACTAACTGCTAAAACAAGAAGTAAAAAAATCAAAAGTTGTTTTTGGGCGTTGCCTAGTAGGTAAATTGGTTCAGCCAGATGAATCTCACCCACGTGATAAAGGTTTCAGCTCTTTTACTTCACAAAAGTCAACAAATGAAAGTATTGAGGAAATGTGGACATTTAATCACAAGCAGAATGGTAAATAATACACAGTGTGTAAAGTAGCTACAATCAGCTTATTACATGTCATTGGTCCTGTAAATGCCTAGACTTCCATATTCCCTTCTCAAAAATATTTTCCCTCTCCGTCGCATCGAATTTCAGTGGTGCATTTGAATGGAACTCTAGTGAATTTTACTGTATATTTTTCTAAATGAAATAAAAGCTTAATCGTGAATGTTACACAGTGTGCAAAATGGTCACATAAACCACCCAACCACAGGTTGTAAGCCCTGTTAATGCCTAGGCTTCCACAATCTCATTTCTCAAATATTCTCAAACTCGGTCGTTATATGTTAAACAGCATCGTAATTCTAATTCAACTCGAAAAAGCACATGATAACTTTACTAATCAAATGAAACATAACATGGTTAAATTTTGAAATACTTTTTATTGTATAACGCCAACTGGTTTTTAAAAATTAGAAATAAATTTATTTTTATTTTTAAAAAACCTCATTAGGGAATGGCTTCAAATTCAGATTATTAAAAAAAACAATTATTTACAAAATAATTCAATTTAATAATAGTTGAAGAACCTCCGGAATTTGATTTTTAAATTGACCCCAGGCAATTTAACCCCTTTGTATGAAGCTTTCTGGCAATAAATCATCTGCGGGGTACAAATTCTTCGTATTTACCTTGGGTAGATAGTGCCCATTATGATTGTCTTTATGGGCTAATAAAATGCAATAGTATCTTTGTTGGCCATTCACAAATATCCTCCGCACGCAAAGGGTTAGATTGTAACGGCGTGTTAAAATACCCCTCTTTTAATAATTGGAAACAAATTGACCTATCGTGAAATACGTTGTCGGCCTTGGTTTAGTGGTCAGCGCGTTTGACTACCATGCAAAAAGTCTCGGGTTCGATTCCTGCCATGGCTGACATAAAATATTTATGAAACGGGTTGTAGTCTCGTGGCTAGTGTCTCGGACTCACGGTTCAAAGGTCCTTGGCTCGAATCCCACTCTACCCTAACTTGATTCCCGTTTTTTAATAGTAATTTATTTACAACTTGTTGAAAATAGCCATCAAAATTAAATATTTGGGTTAATCATAAGAACGCAAATATGAAAAAAAAAAAAGGTTTTTTTACTAGAATATTTCATAGTCTCTGGACTGGTATCTGAAGAGTAAAACTGATCATCTTACCTTCTTGTAACAAAAGTAATCAAGATACATGCAATTGGTGTACTAATTCAGTGTCCTATACACCATTCAGGGTGGATAGGGAATTGATGATGAAAATAAGATCATTATTTTACATCCAATTTTACCAAGACAAAAAGCCAAACGTGATTTTTAAGATTAACGCAACTGCTTTCATAATTTATTTGTTTGCAAGAAGCCATTTGGAATACGCATCTTGGATATGAAATTCCCGGTATGCCATATACATAACAAGAATATAAAACATTCATAACAAATCAATCCTCAATCCTAAAATACAAAACCGGCTTTTCTTATGTGTCAATTCTCGCTGCCTCCACTTACCACGGAATCACTACTCTACAATACCTCAGAGTGTGTGCGGACCAACTACTGCTTCACAAAATTATGACAGAAATAGTTGACTGTGCAGAATTAATTGGTTCAATCACAATACATGTGCCAGTCAGAATTTGTAGACGGTACTACCTGTTTTATGTACCAATAAGTAAAACATCGTATGTTAAAAATGTTTTTTTTTCGTAGGACTTTCTCAGAGTAGAATACAAAATTCAAAGACAGATTACACAAACATCACTCTGTCAGATTTTAAATTGACACTAAAAATAAATTATGTTACTTAATAGAAACTTTAATAATAAATATGTACATCTCATTTCCCCTCCTTATCCTCTCTTAATGCATCATTGTCCTAATCCCGTCCCATTAACAATAACTGTTTCTAAAAAAAATAATATATGTTCTCTGATTTAAAAAAAAAATTAAATATGAAAATAACATTTTTAAATGCTTTAACTTAAATATGTTTATATAATTTGTATTTTATTTTCTTTACTAATTTTGTACACTTTGTGAAAATCTGTTATTGATTCTGTTTTCATACCATGCATCTGTTTGTTTACTATCAATATGTATGTTGAACTGTTAATTTTTCAAATTAAAAAAAAAATGAATTTTATAAATTATTTTAATTTAATCGTTTTTATGTTGCAAGAATTCCAATCTTTCATGCGCTTTGTTAGCTGCTAGCTTTGGTGGGCAAATTTCATCAAATTAATTTGAAATGATTTCATGCTTTAATTTCTTTAATAAGATCTTTAATTCTTACACTCCTCGGGCGCTGTAGCTGCAGGACCTATTATAATCTAGCTCTTATTTGCATTTTTTTTTAATTCTTCAAAAATTAGCATAAAAAAAGTTATAATTTATTTTTTCTACCGACCGGTTTCAAATCTATACCAACTTTTTTATCAAAGTATAATTTTTAATGAATTCTCCTAATTTTTTTAACAATGATTTCTTAATATAACATTGCAACATATGGAGCTCATAAATCAAGTATTTTTGTCATGTTGTTCTTGTATAGGTGGGAAGTGTTAAGTAAGATGGATACGATCTTTAAAACAACACAGAAGTGGATGGAAGGAATTATTTTTTATTTGTTTTTTTTCTTTATAAGAAATTTCTTTTTTAGTATCTAGGATTTCAAAGCTTTATTAAAATGTTTACATTTATAAAAACAAAAAAAACAAAAAAACTATGTTTTCATTCATTTATTTTATTAATTTTTTACACCCATATGGCTTTTACATATAACTTATACATAAAATGACATTTCCTTACCGCACCCAATGGTTTTTTTTATATGTTAGTTGCATTATTCTTTTACCTTGCTTGTAATGTACAAGGTTAATATTTACTTCAAAGCGATAGTTATTTATTTGTTTACTTAAAAAAATGTTTTTTTTCAAATTTATATTAAATTTGTTTCAATGAAAAACTTTATTTAGTTATTTAATGTAAGGATCGGTGAGATGTTTCGGCTGTGACTTGTTTCAAGAGCTTCTCCGCATTTGCTCTAGTGAAGAGGAAACCACAGAAAACTCGTCAGGAGAAGGCGGACCGTTGTAATTCGTCAACAGATCTTTCCATCCACTTGAAGAGTGTTCGGCATTTGGTGTCCTGCTATCATTGATACCTTTTATTGCCTTCACTATATCTTTCATGTATAATGTTACCTCTTTTGACAAGTCCCTATGACTAATCACTACATGCACATAGTGTAAATCCTCATTTAGACTTCTGCATCGCGCTTCCAGTTGCATTCTCTGCAGACTAAAAAAGGGGCAATTCATGAATATATAGGAGACATCTTGGAGAGTAACATCATTGCATGGGCAAGTGTTGATCTCAGATATTTTGAATCTGTGTAAATAGCTCATAAATCCGCCATGTCCTGTCAGGATTTGTGTAAGTTAACCCAATGGTGCATAGGGCTCTGAATTGGTACACCAATCGCAGCGTATCTTGATCATTTTTGTTACACGTAGGAAAGATTATTAGTCTTTGGCTTTGTACCAACAACATCAAATTTAAAAAAATATGTTTACAGTGTAAAGTAATAAATGAAAATACAGTATTTAGAAAAATGGTTAGTTAGTAAAAATATGAAGAAATAATGAAAAACATGAAAAACACGCTGTATCATATATGAGGGATAAAAAGTGAGATAAAAAAATAAAATTCAATTCATATGAGATTTTTCAAATTACAATGAAAAACCACAAAGTAAGTTAGACATACATTTTGTTTAACTAAAAATTAAATTTTTAAATAATTTTCATATGGCTAGATTTAATTCTTTCCATTCGCTTTGTAGCTGCAAGACGTATTGTAATCTAGCTTTTATCCATATGTATCTCTCTCTCTCTTCAATCCGCGCCTCATGTCATGTCTGAGGATGGTGATTACGCCTGACTCCAGGCATGACTCGTCTGTGGACAGTCTCCCTCCATCTGGAACGGTCTTGCGCTCTTATATAGGCATTCGTCGGTGATGATTCTGATAATTCAGTGACTAGGCCGCTTCCTCTAGTTGGTTGACGTCCATGCAACCTTGTCCCTTTGACACTTCCCGGGAGAATAGTTTTCTCCAAACTATCAGAGTTCCCCCTGGAAAAATGTCCAAAGATCTGCAGGATTCTTTTCTTGTACATGGATGTAAGTACTTTTCCTATTTCCAGTTTCTAGAGCATAAATAGTTTATCCATTTACACCCCCGGCAACTTAAATAGCCGAATGACTAATTAAATACAAAATTCTCGTTAGGTGTTCAAAGTAATTGAACCTGGGTTTGAGACATGGGTTATCACTTCTAGGAACAATTGATAGCTGCTTATAAATCTGGAAACACCCTTATTTATTCAGTTATACACCTGATTTGACATTGATAAGTAATTTTTTTGGAGTGTTCCTATTTTATTAAAGCAAATTGTCTAGAAGACTTAAACTTTCGTTAGAAAAAAAAACAGTTATTGTTGCGTTGTCCATAAAATACCTATCTAATTGTGATATAGCTTGGCAAATGCAGTGGAATGAATCAATTGTGAGGAGATTTTTGAAAATTTTTAATAAAATTGGGACACTTAACCGAAAAATGAGCACATAATTAAAATGCTGTTCTTCAAAACGTGATGATTGTGTTCTAAAAAATTGTCCATTAACTCCAGAACTAAAATCACGACTACAGAATACCACCGGCATCAATGTTACATAAATAGACTATTTGAATTTGGATAACTGGCCAGAAGACCTCCAAAAAAACATTTATTGAATCAAAAAATAAAAAAAAAACGTTTGGAATGGGCGAACAAAATAAAGTAAGGCAGAGAATGATTGTAAAAGAGTTGTATTTTCTGATTAATCAAAAATTATTTTGATTGGTTCAGACGGTTTTCAGACAGTTCGTCACCGAGCTGAAGAACGATATAGTGACGAATGTCTTGCACCTACAGTTAAACATTCACCTTATATCATGGTGTGGGGATGCATCTCAAAATTGGGTGTTGTCAATCTAATAATTATAGAAGGGTCAGTGAATGCTGAAAAATATATTGAAATGATTTCCGAGGGTGTTGCGCCAACAATTGAGAACATCACTGAAGAAATTGATGACCCTGTATTTCAGTTTTCAATTGCACCTTGCCATCGGAGTCATTCTATGAGTGTGCATTTTTTTTAAATGCGTATTATTGGGTAACCTTATTACATTTAACATTTGAAGACTAATTTTGGTGTTTTTTTTCATCAGTTCAAAGAATCATTAGGAGTTTATTCCCTTTCATGGCCAGGAAATAGCCCAGATTTGAACATAAAAGAACATTTTTGGGCCATAGTGAGAAAATAAATTTGAAAAAAAATTCCAAAACCGTGCAAGAGTTAAAAAATTTAATAGAACAAGTTCGTATGGTATGAAAAAATTTTCGCAAAATTTTTGAGTAGCTGTACAAATCCATTCCAAGACGAATAAATGGTGTAATAAAGTCCAAAGCCAGTCATATAAAATATTCATGTTGTTCTTATTAAATATTTTTTTTTTTTTAGATATGCTTTAACGTGTTTTATTCACTAAATAAATGTCTTTTTTAAATTCAATATTTCAGTTTAAACAGTTTAAAGCATCAATCAGAGAAGTTTATCATAAATTTTTCAAACGTCATTTGTCTCGAATAGAACAAAATTGAAATCATTTTTTTTTATGTCAAAATTAGTATTTCATTGATATAAAGTATACATATTGGTATACGGACGGTATACGTATAAGCATAAAATTGGAAAATGTGTAAGAATGGAAGGGAAAAAATAAATAAATATCTAGGTTCTATTTTTTACGGGTTCGGCTATTTATGTTGTCGGGGGTGTATGTTTTTCTTAAAACGACAGTCAGAAAGCGCAATTTGGAAAAAAAGCAAAGACTTCAACGTCTGATTGAGAATTCTCTGAACGGGCATTATTTCAATTAATAAATGCATCGTTTTAAGGGCACGTTTCTCTTCCTTTTTTCTCAGTCATGCATCTTTTATCATATCTTCTTTCGTTTATGCGCTTCCTTGCCCATAAATACAATAACTGTACATAATAACGATCAACAAAGCAAGGGTTTACATGTATAAATATTTTTTGTTTGTAAATATTTCAGTGGTGCGGGAGTAAGTTGTGGGGTTTTCATGTGATATACCGTTTCGTTCAGGTTTTGGGTATGACGTAAATCGTGCTCTGTAGTATCTCTTATATAAGTTTGAATTTGATGTGAATTATCACTGTCAGTACATAATTTGACATTTTTGAAAAGTTTTGGTCATTTTTAAGTAATTAGTTCCAAAAAACGACTCCTATTGATCAATTTTACGTAAAACTGTCACCTGTTTAATTATGTAAAATTACTACTCGTTTACAAACCAAAATATTAAAATTGCGATAGCGAGTAGTTTTAAGCAAAGTTCATACAAAATGATTCCTATAAATATTAGGAGTCAGCAAACCGCAATATAAATTACAACATACTAAGTTCTTCTAAGAATTATCAAGACAAAGTGGATTGGATTACTTTCTTAAATCACACAACGAACAAGTAATAATGAGATCGTTACGTGGTTTATTGAGTTGTGTATAAGAAAAGCATTAAAGAAAATAGTTTTCTGATGAAAAACTAACAACTTACAAGTAAAAATAATGCAAAATTCTTATTGTTCCTTTAATACTCCCAAAGTGTAAAAATTGTTATTTTACATTCACGTAATGTAAAAATATTTTAACTACAAATTAATTTAACAACGTATTCAAGGCATTTTTTTATTGGAACATCATATTAAACCAAAAGCCTCCTCCTTGATAGAAAGAGTATTTGCCTCTTTAACATAGTTTCACTGATGTGAAAGATGTCAATCTCTAAAGTGATAATGTTCAGCAACTTGACTGCTTTTCCAATTAGCATAGGCAGGTTGTTTCTGGAAGCTGGGAGGTAAAACAGTCTGTGCTGACGCGTCGAATATAACTATCAGGAACTTAAAAATTGATACTCTATAAAATGGCTGAGTTCTTGATAAAACCTCTTATCAGTCTGAAAAAATGGGTAAGTGTGTACCAATCCTTTCTTAGTTGCAAACTGTTGGTCCCAAGCATGCCCAAGAGGATTGAAGTGGAATAGAGCTATGGATAACTACTTTACTCCCTCATGTGAAGGTACCTCTTTAACGTGAGACAATATCTCGCCTTGTACGGACTCCATATTACCGACGAACTCTCAAGCCTGCTCCGGACCAACGCGTTGTTATAAGAAATGTTGTACCAAATCCATGTTTTAAGCCTAGATTTAAGTACAGTTTTGTAATTTATCACTATAATTATGCTTCTTTGTATGTAATTTTTTTTTTCTTCTTTTTTTAATGTATTTTAATTTTTTGTACATAATGCTAATGACATTGGTGGGCTTATTGCAAAATGACAATTCCTTCCAACCAACCAACAAAACAAAAGTTTTATTTAAATAAATTAAGTTACAAAACACAAAGATTAGAAAATAAAAATGAAAAAATTAAAGATACATAAAAATTGAAAAAACAGTAATTGTTTACAAATCACCTTTCATCAATCTTAATTCACTGCAATTAGAGTACTGACGAAGTAACATATGCACCACTGGATGTAGATAGGGAAATGACTTTGATTGTTACAATAAAATACTTCTTCACTGATGCATAACTGCATAGTGCATATCCTGAAAATTTGCATCTGAATAAATCACGTTTGCATACATATGATGTTTGATGCGCTTTACAAGACTACATTTTTCAGGCCTGAAAAATAATCTCATGAAAAATATACATTCTTCATACGTTTATATGCTTTACAACTGCAGTAATAGTTGATATTCACAAAGCTGATTTCAACATGAAGGATTTTTTAGGTTGCTATGCCGTGTATGTTTCTTTCGTGATTTGTCTTACTAATTTTATCAGCCGCTTCACGTAAGAAAATTAATTATTTTGCTTGTTATAAAATGTACGATTCTAAGAATGGCGATCGTTAGCAATAGTTTCAACTAAAGCAATGATTTTTTAAAATAATCTGATATTTTTATATATATAGTTGGATAATTTATAAAGCGCCATTTTTGTGAAAATCACCTCAAGGGCGCTGTACAATTAATACATATCTCAGTATGTCTCGCAGCTACATAGCGCATAGACGGTTGGGATTCTAGTTCCTCGATTTTGATTAAGATCAATAAAAAATTATAACAGATAGGAGCTAGATTACAGGACGTCTTGCAGCTACAGAGCGCATTGACAGTTAGAAATTTAGCCCCCATTTACACATTTTAAAATTTGACAAATAAATTTAGTGTATTAAAAAATAATAATAATATGAATAATAAAAAGGAGTAAGATTACAACACGTCTTGCAGCTACTATGCGCATAGACGATTAGAATTCTAGACCCCATTTACAAAATTTAGGCATTTTAAAATTGATATATGAAAGCTAGATAACCAATCATCGTGCAGCTTCAAAGCGCAAAGACGAGTGAAATTCTAGGAAAGTTAAAATGATATCAATAAATATAATAAAATATAGTTTAATTGTTTTAAAAAATACTCTTATATATATTTTTCGGTATTTTCAAACATAAAAAAATATACTTACCACAATTATCAAATCTTTTTATTCACCAGATAAAACAAAGGGCTCTGTATTGAAAAACTGCATCCAATATTTGAGGTTATTAGAAGCAAACTTATAAATCTCCATTAAAGGAGTAACTGAGATATTGGCAAAAAACTTTGAAAAAAGAAATGTGAGATTTCTAATTATGCTTCTCTAACTCGATGGAAACTGTTATGTTTGCGGTGTCAAGTAGTAAAATATAAATTTGTTTTGGCAAGTTTAGATATGGCTTTGAATTATGCTATTTTTTAGGTACGTAGGTTTTTATGTATGGAAGATTTGTCATTAATAACTCATTATACATTTTTGATTGAGATTTCTAAGTTTGCATCTAACATTCCTCAACATACTACCTGTTAAGTAAATAACAGTATTTATCAATATTTTTCCTTGCCAATTACCTTTCTTTCCCGTCTTTTTTTTGACCTATCCTTATGGTACCCACCTAACATCTAGATAGAAGAAATTTAAAATTAGAAGATTTGAAATAAGAACAAAAAATAAAAAACGTTTGTTTTTGGACAGTACATTACATTGCATAACAAGTTCTTGAATTCGTCCCGCGTTGTTGTAAAGATCATTACATTTCAAAGTGCATTTCATCATCTAGTCCCCAAAATTGAAGAACATTCACATAATATCAAAGGTAGGTGTCCATTCCATGTTCCTATCTTTTCTTCAAATATTCCTTATCTATTACAAAACTGAATAAAATTCGTTTTTCCACTACCCTCAAATACCTACATTAGATAATGTTTACGAATGTTTACACAATAAAAATAAATGTAAAATAAACTCTTTCGCTAAACGCAAGCTAATTCTATTTAAAAAGGTTATAGGTTATTTTTGAAAGATTATTTTAATTTATCCCAAATGTAATTGTATTATCTTGTAAACCAATTATCATAATCAATATTCCTCGTAGAATTAAAAGATTTATTGATAAAATGAAAAAAAAACCTTAATTCTTTTTTTATCATGCAATTGTCCAAAGTGAAAATAACTAATTTTACAAAGATGTTTAGTTATTTTGTTTTAAATAAATATTTGAAAAAACTTTACCCCAAAGATTTTTGTTGGACTTTTTCAACATTTCTTACGTTAATTTTGTAAAAAGAAAACCATATGATCAATGATAATTTTTGTTTTTAACTCTTGTGTGACTGTGTTGTCACACTAGTCGACATACGTTACAAGACTTGATATATCTCTCTTATTTTTTTCAACTGACAAAGATGTTTTTTTTATTATCTTCAAATAAACATGTTCACATCGAAATTGGAAACTAAAATTTGTATAACTATGCTAAATTTTAGGACAAATTTTTTTTACCTTGCTACGTAAAAAATGATGTCCGCAAATACAACATTACATCTGTATTAGAAGGAGCACGAAAATAGAACACATACCAAGGAAAACAGAGACGCTATTTTGTAGCTGCCGTAGCCGGTGGTGCGTAAAATAAATTCAGTCGGTTGTTGACAGTGATAGGAGACGCACGTGTGAATTATGAGCGGCAAATGTATGTTTATTTTTTGTTAAAACAGGGCTTAATTATATGTTAACTTTATGAATAACGGAAAATAAATTATTATTAAACTGCATGTCACCGTGTTTTTAAAAAAACTATCTGAGCTTTAGAATATTTCGTTTTTTTCTTGCGGGGATAGCACGATGTTACATCGCCGCGCGGAAGAGGATTATTCACCACAGTATTTTTAGAGTTAACTTAGTCGCCTGCCAGCTCTGGCTCCCATTTGTAAAACATATTCAGACATTCAAATTCAAGATTTGTTATACAAATGTTACGTAATAAGTTAAACTCTTATTTTATACAGTGCATTGTACTAGTGCCATTTTGTCATGAAATATTTCGTAATGCTTTGTTATTCTTTCGCTATAAAGTACATTTGTGGCATATTGCTTAAAGTTCCTCATTCCGAGTAGCAATATTATAACCGGCAATTTTCCGACCGAGACAAATTACTTCCGTAAGATTGAACTAAAGATTAGCAAGGCGAACAATAATTGCAATGTTAAATTTGAAATGCGGACTTTTTCTATTTCAATTTGAAACGCTTGTAATTATGGCGCATACGATATGATCGTAAATAATTAATTATTTGACTAAATGCATATTTCTTTAATAAGAAAAAGTTAATAAAGTGTTTAAGTGAACCAACATTAAAAAATGCATATAAAAATGAAAGAAAATTAAACTGCTAGTTATTCGAATACAGGTTTTTATTTTTCTGAATGTATCTAGAAAAATAGTTTACACCGAAACAAATTAGTATTCGTTTTGTTTTGTTCTTTAATGAATACTCATTATCAAAAATATTTTCAATATATCCTAATGATTGTCGACATGGCTGGATATCACTCCCTTCCGCTGCGTCACATGTTTATGGACGTGGTCAAATATTCGTGGTTAAACTTGAACAATCACGATGTAACATAATCAATTTATTGCTACGTGATGAAGCGTTCGATAAACTATGTAAACAGGTACCAGTGAGATTATGCACGTCGCAAATAGCAAATATTTTGAAATATGACATTTAACATGGCCACGCAACAAGTTAAAGTGTGGCAAAATTTTAACAAAATCCCGATCGTAAAATTTAATCGGTGTCCCATTGGAATCGCTAAAACGATAAACAATCACGTTGATATTTTTTTATCGCGTCGATATTTACCGACAAATGCGGGCATTTCAATTGAGCAACTGGGAAGTTACTTAGCTCAAAATTAACTAATTACCTGTTTTTGTATAGTTTATAATAAATTTATACATAAAAGAAGTTGACAAATTTAAAAATGAGCACCAAAAGTAAAACAAAATGGTCGGTTGCAAATTATGTGGGTATGCATGGGTCAAGTATTGTCACAACTTCTACATCCTTTTACCCACAACCACTCTTCACTTCCTACCTCAGTATCCTATGATCACCCGCCACCTTAAGACCTCGTGTTGTACATTGCTCGTTTATTTTGTTGAACATATGTGCAGCCCACCGACCACCAGTGTTGAGCTTCAGATAAGGGCCTGCCCTCTTGTTGATGCTGCTCGCAAGTGTCAAATCGGATATGACAATTCCATCAAGAACGAAGATAAGGTTATTGGCATCCTTTCCTAATCCATCTTATTTGTTGGGGTTATGACCGATTGACACTGCATATTGCATATGGACAATAATAACTTATTTTTCATTAAATTTTATTACAGTTCACTCCACTTAATAATATAGAAGAAGTCCTAAGGTTTTGCCCCCGCTATTTTGCGCCCCGCATCCACGTGGGAATTCGTTTTCCCACCAATGGTAAACGTTATACGTCATTCGAAGGAATTTTTTTTGCTCTGCAAGATATTGTATTTACTTTTACGTTACATGTATTATTTTCTTTGATGACGAACCTTCAGAATGGAATGTCAAGTAGACGAAAGTAAGCATTTTCGACACCTTCTCTTCGCGTTCAATTGAAGTAATAAAGCTGACGAAGGTGAATATCCTATGAATTATTTACGAAAATTATTGTAAAATAATGGAAGAAAATAGATATTTTTAATATTTTCTGCAATAACTTTGTGTATCATTTTAAATTAAATTTGGAGAAATATAACTTATACTTTGTTTTTTGATACACTCACTTTATTTTTACCAACTAGTTTCGGTAACCAACTGTTACCTTCTTCAGGGTATTTTTATAACTAAACATACATAAAAGAAACAGTGAACAAATTAGTGGGTGTCGATAAGGATGAGGGAGGGGGTAAAAAAGCGGCAAAACAGAACTTAGACATAATTAATAATCAATTAAACTTAAGTCATAGTCCCATTTTTAATATTTTTCCTATAAAATCGAACTCTACCCTGAACGCAATTATCCCCTTCTTTTCCCTTCCCCCACCTTAAACACAATTACCCCCTCCCTCATCCTTATCGACACCCACTAATTTGTTCACTGTTTCTTTTATGTACGTTTAATTATAAAAATACCCCGAAGAAGGTAACAGTTGGTTACCGAAAATAGTTGGTAAAAATAAAGTGAGTGTATTAAAAAACAAAGTATAAGTTTTATTTCTCCAAATTTAAGAAAATACATAAATGACTTATTGATTTAATTTTTCTGCTGTTGTATTCTCTTGTTTTGTTCATTTTGAACAAAACGGACCAAACTTATGTTTTCAATTTATTTTTATCTATGTTTTGACCCATGTATTTAGTAGCCTTACGTGTCATGTCCAAGGCACTTGGAAAAAAAAGTTATTTTTTATCTTGGAAATGGGATTTTTGATGACTGATTTTGGTTTATTACCAATCACCGTTGTTGCTAAGTCCAAGAACTATGGCTCGTGATAACTACTTTTAACGACAATGTGGATATCTGTTACGGATATTCCATCTTTTCTGCATTCTGCTTAAAGATTATGGCGTTGTAAACTAAAAATGGGCACTGAAATAACAAATATTCAATACTTTGTAAAGAAATATCATCGCATGGACAATAGTCATCATTCTTTGATTTGATCCTACATGGGTAACTCCTCATAACTCCGTGTCCGGTAAAGATTTTGGTCGTTTCGAAAGTACTTTGGTGATGACGACGTAAGTTTACTGCATCAGCCAACGTTGAGAAAAATATTTTTGTGTTTTTACCTGTAAAAGAAGCGCGGTAATGAACTTTCTAACGCTGCTACGTATTTTGTTTTGTTCAGCGCTTGCCAAAGCTAAGGGGGAATTCTGATAAGAACGGTGCTGTTATTTTACAAGTTGCGGCTCTTGTTCGTTCATCTGCTTTCTCATTTCCTACGATACCTGCATGTCCTCTTATCCAGAATATTTCTGATTTTCAGATGCTTAATTTTACTCTGAATATCTACAATGAATGAATTTTCCGACCGAGTATCAGTTATAGCTTGTACACTCAAACGACAATTGAATAAGATTTTTGCAAAAAACCACCTCTGATGGTTTTTTTAATAAAAATTCAAGAGCTATCCGTATTGCGTGTAGTTCAGCCTGAAAAACTGAGCAGAAATTATATTATTTAAATGTTCTGCCTGGTTATTTTTTATCACCCTCAAAAGGAACGAATACCGCTCCCACAACTTATGTTAACAACCAATATATTTAACAATTATTATGATTATAATTCTGGTAAAACCAATATAATTTCACGGAACTAATAATATTGTGGCTTTAATGTCGCAAACCGAACTAAATTACGCTGACCATAAAGTATTGTTGATTCGGGAAACAATTATACGTATTATGTTCGGCATTGTTCGTGAAACTGGACCCATTTAGTTAATCTAATGCCAGAAGATCGCACCATAGATAATCGTTACAGTATAGACAGAAGAACATTAGCTTCGTGTCTCTGAATACATTACGTCCATGTTAAATTATAATTATTTAGCGGACCAAATATTTAATTTATCGCAAATTTGAACTCCGTCGATTATTTCATTTAAAATTGGATAACTTTTTTACTTTCAGTGCCAGTAAACAGCGTTAATTGGTTACATTAATTTAGTAACGCATAAAAAAATATTACCCACTAGCAGAACACAGCTCAGCTTCGCTGTGGCAAAAGTAAACAAATTATTGAATATCGTTATGTCATTTTTCAGATATAATTCGGTTTTTAAATTCTATCAATTTTTTATTCACAATTGTAAGTGAAATAAAGTTTTGTAACTTAAAACTATTCATTGTTTCATCACTTATTTTGTGAAACAATATCTTGAATTAATTCAAAATAAAGCATATAGTAATTTTTACTATATGAGAGCTTTATTTATTAAAATACAACTAGTTTCAGGTATTCTGAATTACTCATCGTCAGGTCAGTTTATATTTAGTAATAATTACACAGTGATTCATTGTGAATAGATTTTGTAACTTTGGCTTTATCTTTATTTATGTTTTAACAGATAAAATAGCAGCACTGAGTAAAAATGTCATTCAGTTCATGTTAACTATGACAAATTATGAGTCAATTTAAAACGCATCGAATGTTCCGTTTCCGTGAGAACTTCCAAATAAAAAGGATAGAGAAACCACTTTTCTTCTAAAATGCAATGTTCTGTAAAGTTTTTGAGTCTATCCATTGATCACTTTCCAAAATTTGCGGCCACAAACATACGGCGCCTAAATATTCTTATATACAAGTACATATTTAGTTTTTTAACTTTTGGTGGGAGACTGAATAAGCAGGTTTATTCTTTGTGTTCGATCAGTGATTCGGTTTTGGATTCAGCCAGTTTCGGCCGATTAAACGAGTTTCAGGTGCGGTTTCAGTTTCGGTTTCGGAAAACCGGCTTTATCATTAGCTCAGCCAAAACCTGCGGTTTTTATTATATATATGTTTTTTTATATATTTTGACCCAAAAGGAACAAATTCCGCTCCCACTTTGCCGTCGAGCAGGCTACCATTTGTAAAGATTCTTATTTCATTGGGAGCATAAGGAGGTATATCTTTGTCAAGTAAAATAATACTTTCGGGAATTCTTTCGCACGGGTGAGGTAAATCGAAATAGTTTGCAGTTCCTAGATACTTGCAATTATCTGGAATGGAATACAGCTTACCAAATTTCCCGACATTATAAATGTCCTTTCTTTCTTGAATTTTTAGGTCTAACGGGGTAAACCTTGTTAGGGCTTGAGCTGAGATAAGTTATCATCTACAAGATCTTATGGCAAATTGTCTTTGTGAGTTGTCAAGTTTTTTTTTATTGCATTTCTTTTTACCGCTTCACCCCATAAGCTGGCCGCATATGTAACACGAGGTTCAATAGCACCATAATATATTTGCTGCATTACCGCAGGAGAGCACCCCCATGTTGGTTTTGCCGCTCTCACCAGCATTCCAGAAAGATTGCGAAACCTATGGTTGGGACCCCCTTGGGATAAAATTTTTATTTGATAGTTATAGTTATCATCATCATAATTCCATGTTCGCTCCCTAGTTGGAGCATGTGTCCACAAAGAGCCTCCATGCATCTCAATCGGCTGCCATCTCTTGTTTATTCTCAAAAGTCAGGTTTGCGTCCCGTAGTTCTGACGTAAACTGCCGACAAACAATTAGCAGCGGACGTCTAGGACGTCGATATTCTGATGCCTTATAAAGAAGGCAAGCGTGATTAAGGCTCTTAGGAAGTATCCGCACTATATGGCCAATTGTATCATCTTGATGTTTGAGTTTGATGCGTCCATTCTCTTATTTTTTCATTCCTCCTCAAAACCACCTCACACCAAATATTCTTCTAAAACGTATATTATCTTTGTAAAATATTTTCTTTTGAGGTCACTATTCAAATCAAACAAAGATTTTTTGGGTTCAAAAACCTCGATTAACCTATATTAATAGATATTTTTTCTAATATAAAGTTTATATTTGAAGCACTAACTTTGTGGTTATTCATTATAATAAAATAAATAAAACAACTTAGTTTTTAACCACAAATTTTTATTTTGCACCTACCGGTTTCAAAGCAAACAAGCTTTTTTGTCAAGGTTTACGTAACTTAGTAATTTTATTTAGATATTTATTTATTTATTATTGTTTAATTCGAAGATCTTCCATGTTAATAATAGTTTTAGGGTGGCTTTTGAAGAACCCTTGAATAACGCAACAAAATATTCATTTTCCGAAGTAATTTGTCATTCGGGGAGCAGCCGGAGAACCATTAAATTTTAATCTAGTGTTATGAGTTCGTCGTTTGTCCGACTGTTCTTCGGCAGTTTGTGTCAGAACTGCGGGACATGAACCTGACTTGGATGGACGCACGGGAGGTGGCAGCCAAAAGACATTCATGGAGGCTCTCGCGGACACCAAATTTTAATATTTATATTAATTTTTGTCAACAATTTATATTATATTATAGTTTCTATATTAACCCCTACTAACATGTACAATAATAACACTGATACACTAAAGCAAGTACTTAGCATAAATATTATTATGTTAAAATAAAAGTTATCTTCATAACTTTATTTCATCATCATTCCCTTTCCGCACCTTATGGTGCATCTGGCACTGCATTAGTACACCAATATAGAAAAATATTTATATTTTTACCGACACATTAAAACTATAATATTATATAAATTTTATAATGCATTTTATTTTTATGAGAAAAGTAAATATTAAAACAAATTATGGTGTCCATAAGAGCCTTTATATATATTTTTTCTATATATTGTGTCACAGTGTGCGTATAATAAGGGTGAGTTTTGTGTGTATGTGACAATGTGTAGTGAAAATAAGTGGACTTATTGAACAATGATTATCAAAAATGATCTGTATTTCTTTTTAAACCTTGATAAAAGTTTTTTTTTAGAAACATTCATTATGGCTTTGAAAGTTATTTGTTAGTATAAAAAAAATTTATAAAACAAAAAAAAATGTAGATTGGAATTTCAACATTTTGTTCAAAACTACTCTTTACTTCTTTTTGTTTCGCCATACCGAGTCGTAAAATATATCGAGTTCTAATATTTACATTTCATAATCTGTTCAGTTCAGTTCAGTACAGTGCCGAAAATCAGCGTTTATTATTAGAATTGTATTATTATATTCTGTTAAACAGTAAAGAAGGTTAAAAAATGTACGAATTGCCAACATTAATAAACTAACAAAAGTTTTTTTTTTTTTAAATATAAAATCTCAATTCATATTTTACATTGGTCACGTTTTACGGCTAGTTTCTCTCGTATGTTAATAGGGCAGGATCTAGCTAGTCTAGCCACTGCATTTAGCCACTTGTTTCTGAAACTGACAGTTATGTCAGAATTTAATTCGACTTAATTAATTTTTTATTGTTTTCAAATTCATTTTATTATATATTCAAAATAATCTTCATATGTTAACATAATCAAGATCACGTCAAACTAATAATAAATAAAAGTCAATCGGCGCAAATTTAGCACTGTTTTTTCTCACTTATCAAATACCCGTTCTGAGGTAGACAGCATTTTTTTTCTTTTTTAAATATGAAATACAGCATATTTTTTACTGGAAATGTCTAGATGCGTAAACGTACGATATATTTATCATCGTCATTATCACATCACAATTGAAGCGTAAGATTGATCACCTTTTCTTTGTGTAACAGATGATCGATCTAAGCCGCATTCGGTTTATCAATGCAGTGCCCGATGAACCACTGGATGTGAAAAATGAGGATAATGATATGTCATCTAAGGAGTTATTAGAATATTTTTGGCATTTATGCAATTTTTTGTATCTTAAAATTTTTAACGTATATTTTTAACCGACTCTCAAACTGATAGCGAATGTACAAAATTCATGAAACTTGTGTCATTGTCTTACAATATTTATCTTTGTTAAAACGTTTGTTTTTTTTTTTTTTTAATACATTTAAAGCTTGCTTAGCAAGCAAACCAGCCAGAAGTCAAATGTAAAACAATTTTATTTATTATTTTACACGTTTGATGAATATTTTTTTTTCAAAAGAAACAATACAATGTGACAGAGGTACGCATGAAGAAAACGAAACGAATAACATACTGAAAAAAGAGGGAATTTCTTGTGTTTGGGTAAGATAATGAGCTTTTATCTGCAATTCCGACTACCAACAAAAGCGGCAAAAATAGAGACGTGCTTAGGGGTATCACTCGCTGCTACTTAATTTCGGTAGGTACGGGAGTTAATAAATATCCAATTTCACGAATATTTAAATATATACGCGGGTTGAATGGGTTTAACTATACTTCACATGAAATGAGGTAAAATTATTCATGGAAATATTCGATTTATATACGTTGATAAAAACTGCTTCGCTTGTTGATACCATACGCCCTCGAGAATACAGATACGCCCGCATTGAGCTTTTGCTGAACAAATAACATGAACTGATCACAGGCGTTACGTTTACATTGATACTCGTATAACATTATTAAACTCGTTTTTATACCTAATTGTGCTTAAGGTACTGCATTGGTATAACACTCGCAGAGTATCTTGATCATGTTATTCACGACGGCAAGACCAAGGCTTTACGATTCTGCAGTAAAAAGCATTACAAATGTATTTTAATAATCGTCTTGAGATGATTCCCCCTTTTTGCGCCCAGTGATGCGTTTTTCAATCATCAGTCCAGAAACTGTAACACCAAACAGTGGCTTTATCTGGATGCATTCTCAACAGATGGATTGTTACAATTTCTACTGTTTCGCATCAATTTTTCCGCAGTTTCTACCCATTCTGCTATGCAATATTCTACTCATCTTCACTTTGTCTTCTTTATTTGTACTTCGTTTTTTACTACACGTTGGCTATCTTGAATATTATCTTTATATTACCAACACCGTGCCTTACACAATATGACGTAGCAAGACAAAAACTCCTCAAACTTTTAATGAAAGCTAAAAACTTTCTAAAAATAATGTTTTTTTTTATCTCAAAAAAATATAAATTTTTGCATTCTTTTGATTTACCCAAAAATTTCGTTTTGAGGGTTTGTCAATTATTTAATATTAGAAAATAAGAATCAAATTGAGATAGAGTGGGATTCGAACCACGGACTTCTGAGCCGTGAGTCTGAGATACTAGCCACGGGACCACAACCCGATTCTAACCCGATCTCCCGGACTGGATTTCACTGTAGTTATTATGTTTAAATATAAGTATATTTACAGTGTCGGCCTCGTGGTGTTATGGTTAGCGCGTTTGCCTACCTTGCAAGAGGTCTCGGGTTCGATCCCCGACAAGGTTGATATGAAATATTTATTTAAAAGGGTGTTTTCACACCGGAATATTTCATAGTCCCTGGACTGGTACCGGAAGTGTAAGACTGATCATCTTACCTTCATGTAACAAAAATGATCAAGATTTGCTGTGATTGGTATACCAATGCAGTGCCCTATGCACCATTCGGTGCAGAAAGGGAATGATAATGATGATGATTTTTACAGTTCTCAATATGTTGTCATGTTACCGACGTAGTGAGCACCATGTCATAAAAAAAGTTTTTAAATTCCAATGATTTATTTTGATGTGTGGTAACCCGCGTAGAGTCGATAAAACAAGTTTCCACCTGAACGCGTATCTCTCTTGTCACAATGGCGGTGATAAGGAAACACGTTCGATTCAGGATCGATAAGGTGAACCAAACTAAAATAACAATGTCACCCTTAACTAGAAGGATCAGAGCCAAATTGAAAGTTGAAACCCCATCTTTAATTTGACCAATTTAGAACTGAACGAGCGACTAATATGATTCAATTTTGACACAGGGCTTTATAACCTATATTTATAATGTCATGTTCATGATTTGAATAAGTTTGAAATATATTATTCAATTTCATCTTAAAAATAAGATGAAATATTCAAATTTTCAGATGAGGAATCCACTACATATCTTATGTACTAGGGATTATCTCGTCAAAAAAACATATTTTACTTTTGTTGATATATAAAACTAGAGGTAGTTGGAAAAAGGCAATTATCCACTTCATAAAAAACCTTTGGAAGTTCAAATAATCAAAATAGAAAAATTCATGATGAAGATAACCATTGGATGGATCCCACTATGGATATCCTCAAATAGATGATTGAAATTCTGAGAAAATGGTGTTCTTATCAAATGTACCTAGTTGGAGAGCTTCATAGTTTTCTAGTTTTAAAAATAAAAACCATTCGCTTATCGTTGATAAAGAAATAGAGCTTCACATTGTACTTGTGTGTATATATATTTATATATTTTGCATTTTATCTTGTTGTAAACTTTGTAGTACACCATTTAGGCATCTTTCGTTTAATGTTTGTCAGATCACCCGGGGAAATCTGTGAGTGCTGTCAAATGAAAGATTTTTTTATGGAGTAACTTCTATAAGACTGAGTTGATTGGTAATAACACTTTGTGACGAGGATTATGGAGGGTTTTCTTAGCGACTTTTTTTTTGTTCTGCATACTCCCGGTCCAAAGTTTGTCAATGTTCCAGTCTAAGCTGCAGAGGCTACTCTTGGGAAACTGAAATATTGCTGTGTATCTAAATCTCCCTTCGTAAATTCAACAACATTTTGATTTTTTTGCTGTTTTCAATTAGGTTAATAAAAAAATTCGAATGACTTATCTTGAAACAGAGAAGGGAAACATTGATGGTGTGGAGGGGTCTATTGTCGGTGTCACTAGTCGTGTTAGTCACCGATTGTCGACTTTCCTATTATCTCTGTATGTAGGTCGACAAGCGTGTAAACTCTACGCGGAGATGTTTTTATACCTTCAATGCAAGCTAAAATGTGGCGTGGAAAGTTGTCGGAAGTCCTACATCCAACATCTCACACGTAGCTCTCACTTCACTCTTCAAAACTGTGTTTCTTACTTCATAAATATTAAGGAGTCTATACTTACACGAGCAGTTAAACACTATTAATTAGCACTTGAGCACTGGCCGAATACACATAGAATTTACCCTGTGACCGGCCCATTTTTGTGAAATTTCAAGCTTTGTGAAGGGTTTTTTAAAAGTTTCATAATTATGAAAACACTGGATTAAATCAATTCAAACTTCTCATTTTAATTTTAAACCATTAAATAAGTCCTTTTTGTATGATAGTTTTGCCAACATTGACCTTTATGGAGAGCCACATTGCGCATTGTAATGTTCGCACATATATACAGAGCCTCACTCCTTTTTTTGTTCTTTGTATCCCGGAGCCGTGTAAACACGTGATTATAATAACCATGCATTGTGTCCTGGTCCCGTGTTTTCACGTGGTTTACCAGCAGCAAAAAAACACTAATGAAAGTCATTACCTGTCAATAAAATGCACTTTTTTAGACAGCTGGTAAACCACGTGAAAACACGGGACCAGGACACAATGTATGATTATATAAGCACGTGTCTATACGGCTCCAGGATACAAAGTGTTAAAACCAAAAATTTTAAACAATCAAATAAACGAGATATGTTATAAAATATTTATCTAATAAAATGAAACACTTTATTTAAGTTTATCTATTTTTTTTTACTACGTGGTTAACAATTATTTCAGGAGACGTAGATCTTGGATCTTGGTAGTAGGTGGTGGGCTGCTAAAGAAGAGAAGGAAAAGCGATCAGTGCGTTGGTGCTTTTATAGGCTTACCTACGTCACCGATCCTCTGTGTTGCCAACCTGTCGTGTTTGTTGTCCTATGCTCGATGGTTAAAAGTACTTTCTTCTGGGGCACCACAAAAGTATTTACCGGGCCTTTGACCTGTCAATGTCTGGTTTAAATGGCCAGTTTACAAAATGTGAGGCAGAATTATGAATGTAACACTGTTAATTGAGTACTATAACCAGAAAATAAAAAATCATAATCCCTGTAAATGCTCCAACTTTCATGTTCCATTCTTGTGTTTTGCATATCTTGCAATTTGTTTTTAAAAACTACTTACACACATTTGATACAAAAAACATCTCCGCTTTTCTATCTTAGTGCTTTTAGTATATTAGGAAAGGATAAATAATGTGTTTATCGTGTAGATTTATAAATAATGTATATTAAAACGACAATTGCATTATAAATATAAAATTAAGAATGATAACAGGTTATAAAGCATTATTTTTTTGCTAAATGGGTATGTCTGGAAATCCCCATGGAAAGACAAAAACTACTCTGTGCAAAATTATGACCAGAACTGTGGTTTTGTACAGGTGTGAGGCGTTGACACTAACAGCAAAGTCTGCTGAGATGCTGGACATCTTTAAGAGGAGACTCCTGTGAATGATAGTGAAACCTGAAAAATTAGGTACAACAATGAGCCATACAACATTTTTAAAGATCTCAGGCTCTCTGTACACATCAGACTAAATAAACTGAGTTAAAACTAGACATGTCCAAAAAATGTCATCATCACTCGGATAACGAAAAAAGTCTTATTTGAGCATTCAAGAGGTAGAAGAAAGGCCAGTAGGCCGAGCCTCATATCTAAAGTTAATGTTATTTTAAAAAACAAAATTCATACATTTTCCAAAATCACGGCACTTTGGCTCGCGAGAAAAACTTTAAGAATCTCTAACAAAAGCATACTGTAGAAAATTCATATTTAGATTTAAGAAAATCGCAGTCTATTTACGTCCCTAGAGCAAGTAGGTACTAATCTTTTTTATTCTGATGACCTAACCGGGAATTTAAACCTGACAGCTTCTGCATTTTCCCACAGCATTTTATTGTGTTTTATGGTTTCTTTTTTCCTTTAACATCATTCTTAGAATAAGTGAGAAAATATTGAATCAACATTTTTAATTTGTTTATTTTTATTATTTTTTCTTGTAAATACAAAGAATGACTGGACATAACACAAATGTGAACACGATAAAAGGCTTTTACATATGTAAAGAATACATGACGTAAATATCTCAATTAAAAACAAAAGGGGATTTAATTTACATGCTAGCAACTAATCTGAAGTAATCAAGCATTTCTTTTTCCATGATCGAAATTAATGGCACAGTGATTGACACTTTTAAATATGTGTATTTTGTTTTGTTCCAGTCAGTGGCTACTTATGGTATAGTGGGCTAAAATTGTTCCACAATAATGCACAATATATGATGTCCATTGAAAACCCCCTAAAAAATGTTCAAAAGTTAACACTTAGACTGATGCTCCAATTCATAAAGTTGCTAAAAAAGGCATTAAAACATTTCCGGTGATGCAATTAGAAGATTTCTGAGGAAAATGCTCAGACCAGGTGATGAAAAATACAGTTTTGTGTTTGAAACAGTACCAGGACCTTGTAATTGCGTTATTGACTCACTCCTGGATGATTGATGACGACCTGAGCACAAGATGAAAATCTTGAACTTATATTATTAATCACCTTAATTTCGTGTAACAGATGCCCAATGCACTATTGGCTATGGAAAGGGGAACTTCGTGTATCAATGCAGTGCCCTAAGAATCACCAAGCTCGAATATAGGTATGATGCTAATGGTGTGAAAGTCATCTTTTTAACCAGCCAATGACAGGTCATAAGCAATGGAAATGGATTATTTTCTGAATTAAGTTTTTCATAGCTGTTGTAATATAATTTGGGTTTTCATCAATTTGGTTAATTGCCGAAAAATGTAAAAGGGAAAATTTTCCCGGTAATGTTAAAGTCAACGTTGCGTTTTTAATTTTTCACTGCGTGAGCTGGTACTTTTTGACTTTACGCTACTGACACAACAAAGTATTTGAAATCACACAAAGCTTTTTAAGCCCGAGAAATTTGTTTGATTGAAGTTCAAAAAGGTTCCAGAATTGAAAATTGTTCTCGATTTAAACATGTTCCCGCCATTCTAAAACAACTACAAACGTGATAATTTTATTACTGGCAAAGGTCGTCTATATTCGTTTTTTTTCAACAGGGCAAAGTGTCGCCTTTTGAAAGAGTCAACAGATTTAAAGAGAACATTTTTAATAAAATAAAATAAATAAAACAACTTTGTTAATTAAAGTAAGTGCTTCAAATATAAACTTTATAGAACATTTTTACTTTGTACGAAAATAAAGTAAACAAAATAACTATTTTAAAACGTATTCATTTACTATCATCTACTTTTCTTAAAGATGTTTTTTAAACACAGTCCGTGAAATAAAAAAAAAACGACTTCTGTTAATCATGATTATTATTTTTATGTTTTTTTATATTTTTTATTTAATTTTTAAATTACTTTTAAAAAAAACCTTAGAATCTTTTACAGAAAATTCTTTTCGCTTAATGTTTCTGTCAATTTATTATAAGAGCAAAAGTTCATAAACATTTCTTGTATACCCACGAACAGGCCATGCCTCTTTCGTTTACTATTTTTACTGTTAATATTCATTTCGTTTCCATGCAATTATCCTTTATTTTATGATACTCTGTTTAACCTCTTATGTAAACTGTAAAAAAAACTAAAAAAATTAAATAAATTTAAAAAAAAAGATAAATTTTATTTCAAGTTATAAATACGTAAAACTTTTTTTTGATAAGCATATCTGTCAACATTAAATAAAAACCAACCGATTTTCTCAATTATTGTCTCTTCTTTTAAAAATAATACTACTACTTCTAACTGAATCCTGATTATAATCCATGTGACCTGTCATTTATCAACCTCACCCCTGTCTTATTTGGATTTGCTGTCTGTTATATAATAAAAACTTCCCTGTAGTTATTTTAGGATAACATTTATTTAACAGCTACTATTCCGCCCACTGTCTTATTGTGGAGAAAAAAGGATAACAATAGAGTTTTTGTAAGTTTTTTAACTTTGATTATTTTTATTTTAGCTGTAACAGCCAGTAAAAAATCAAACAATATCATCACAATTATTAACATAATAAACGCGATCGCTATCTCTGAAACCTTTTAAAAATATATAATCATTTTATTGAACAACCCACCCCGTTCATGAAGGATTACAGTATAAGTTCTTATATAGGGTAAATAGGAGTGACCGACCGCAACAAGATTTTCAGCCAAAACCGAAACTTGATTAAATAAGTTAAAAGTTTTTTCCAAATTTTTTAACAGGGTCGTGACGCTGAGGTAGTATTATGGACTGACAGGCCAAAGGTCCGAGGTTCAAATCCCACTCTACCACAACTCAATTACCATTTTTCCGCACAACTTAATAACTAAACACAGATCACACATTCAAACATTAATATTCATACATCATCATACATTAATATTGTTAATTTTAATCATTTTTTTCTACTGAAATTTGTATTACTGCGAAAATCGCTTTACTGAAATTTTATCAACTACCTTTGGTTTAAAATCTTCTCCTTATATTGCTTTTCCAAATTTTAAATATTACTTGCCATACCTGTTATTCTTTCTTTTTTCTCTGCTGCATTGACATGTTTTTATACTTTTGAACTACTTTAAATTACTTTTATTGTATATGTATATGAAATAAATATATCGCTGTTCCTATTATGTGTCAATAATTTTAAAGATGTTTTTTAATTTGACATGAATTAATTTTCTTATTTAAAGATTCTTCTCACCGTTTCTTTGAATCCCTTAAAATATGTAAATGTATATTTATGTTTTTCCTTTTTAAAAAATGCTATGATTTTATTTTATTTTTACATCTAAGCATGTTTTTCATTCTTTATTTTAATTCTTAACTTTTAATTACTTTTGCAAACTTTTTTAATTTTTTTACTTCAACTTTAATTTTTAAACAATTTTGAATTGTGCTTTTTTCCTTCTCTTTTTTTTACTTTAATTAAAAACCTTACATATAATTATTTTTTAATATGGAACTTCACTGGTCTATTAGAGTTCATTCTTACTGTGTAAAATATAAAACAATGTAACTGTACTGTATGTTTCCTAAATAAAAGAAAATAAAACAAAATAAATAAATAAAAATAAATAAAATCACGCAGCGAGCCACGACTCACAAGGTGAGCCCGAGTATAGTTAAGCATAATCCGACACATCCCGACTTTTATTCTAAAACTCGTTTTATGGGCCAAAACTCGCTAAAACCACAACCGAAACTTTGGTTGGGCACTAGTTATTAGTTATCTTTACAATTATTTTCTATTCTCGTGGGATACGCTAAAATAGAAACGAGATATCATAGAAATTATAGCAATTATAACTTAATTAATTACCAGTAGAGATTTGGTAAATAGTCGCTCTTATTTAGTTCCTACTGAATCGTTCTTTGATCCTGATTAATTGAAAGAAAGTTAATTATTTTCTGACCTTTCAGTGCGTTTGATTAAATATTGAACTCGATAATTAAGGAACGCAGAACTTGTCACGCGTATTTTAAAAACAAATAGACCTAAAGGAAATTGTTGGTATTATTATTTCTTAATGAGTTTTTCAAATGACCACTCAAAAGGTTTGAGTAAAAAAATAAAAGGAAGTACAAATTAATTTAAAACGAATCACTCTTACCCTCCTTACACAAAATAAATCACAATTCTTTATTACCGAAGCAGTATTTTAAATTTTATAAAAAAATTGAATTTTTTGTGGTATCACAGTCATTGGGTGGGTCATATTTCTCGGGTGTTGGAAGGTAAATGAACAAAAAAAGTTGTAAGCTGGAGGCTAACAACAGGACGCTGAAGCGTAGGAAGGCCCCAGACCAGTTCGTCCATGACATCAGAAGAGTAACAGGTCCAAAGTGGATAAGGGTGGCAGCTGACAAGTAATTGTGGAGGTCCAAATGGGAGGCTTTAGTTCAATACTGGACTCGAGAATAAGGCTGAGTCAGTAGTATTACAGTCGTCAATAACATATTAGGTGTTAACATAAGTTGTGTCCGTGTTTTTCCAAATTTATAAATGAGCACCAAAATTAAAAGAAATTCGTTAAACATCGATAAATCGTAAAAAAATTGTTTGATTTAGCATAACGTTTGTGATTTTATTTGATTACAAACCTTTGAAATGGAATGTCAAGTTGACAAAAAGGGGGATCGGCACCTCTTTCTGTTTGCATTTAATCAAGAAAATAATGCTGCCGAAGCTGAATGCGATATTTGCGTAGTGTACAGTAAAGATGCAATGAATTATCGACTAATTTGTCCTAAAACTAGAATACGTAGTTGACTATTTTTTTTATTTTGTCATCTTATTCAGAAACGGAGTCAAAAATAAAGTTTTATTCACATGGAGGTAATAAATAAAGTCTATAAGTCAAGAAGCGTTTTGTGTTTGTGGATGTATGAAATAAGGTATGGATTCAATTGACATAGGGAAAATTAAAAAAAACTTTTATGTTAGATAGAGTAAAAGTACACTTAAGGTACCTAAATAAATTAAAATTTTACTGAATTTGCAAAAAATCTGATGGGAATGAATTATAATTTTAAATAAAGACACTGGTTTAATTAATTAATTTATTCATTAAGAAAATCATGATCTATATATAAATACATAGTACAAAAGAACAATTTGAAAAATTAAGACCAATTACAGATGTCACAATAATTTATTATGAATGCAGGAAGAGAGGAGAAAAATAATTGAATTCTAAAAAAGATTAATGATTCTACATGTTGTAAATAAAACATCAAATTCACCGGATACCCGCTTTTTTGTTTAATTGAGTGACTTGTTGGCTTTACGAAAACGCATTAAAGTTTACTGCTAAGAATTAGGATTAAAACCTTATGAACGTCACGAAGCATACTTGTTGAATAATCTCACTAAAAGTTTCTTGAATCGCGAAACATGATTCCTAAGTTTATTATTACTGGGTATGTTTCGGTATTTTCCAAAAGTTTGGTTGAGATTTTCAAATATTTGAAATATTTACTGGCGGACTGTTTAAGGTAAGTTATCTTATATTTTAAGTGCTCTAAATTTTGGTAAAATCTAAATTTATTTTAAGCACGGAAGTATATTAAAACACTCGTTATGCATATTGAAAATCAAGAAAAAGCCCTGACAATAAGTTGGCGATGAGTTGTGTCCGGTTTTTTTTAATGGTAAAAAAAGGTAAATTCAAAACTTTTTTTGAATTTGAAATTTTTTCAACAAGGAGTTTTGATTTTCAACATGAAATTTATTGGCTCCACCTGAAGGTAAACATAATATAAATAAAATAGTAAATAATCCATTAGTTACATAAACCTTGACGAAGAAACTTGTTTGCTTTGAAACCGGTCGAGGGAAAAAAAATATACTAAATTAGTGATTAAAAAGAAAGTTGTTTTATGTTTTATTATTTTAATATAATTCTGTTTATCAGTTTATTTTGCTCTCCCACAAAATGAGCGATTTAAATATAAATCCAGCCAGTCCACAATCATAGATTTAAATAATAAATAAATGATTGTGGACTGGCTGGATTTTTTCCCTAGGGAAGTGTTCATATTAAAATTTGTTGCAACAAAGAGGAACAAAATTTTTGATAAGGGAAAATGGGAGTCTAGGCAACTACAGGGCTTTAAACTTTTTATTTTTTGGTTTCAATGGCCATTTTACACACTATGCAACATTCACCATTCTGCCTATGTTTGAACATCCACATTTCCTTAACTCTTCCACCTGTTGACTCTTATAAAGTTAGAGAGCTGAAACGCCTGAAAAAAAAATTCAAATATAGTTCTTATTTTACCAGGTAGTTAATTCAACAATGTTTTGAGTATGTCTAAATGCTTGCAGACTGGATGGATTTTCTCCCTAAGGAGTTTTTCATATTGAAATTTGTTGCAACAAAGAGGGAAAATATTTTTAAAAGGAAATATGGGAGTCTAGGCAATTCACAGGGCTTCCTCAGTGTACTGCTAGGAGTACGCTATGTGCAAGATATTGATATTTTTTCTAATATTCTAACTAAATATTTTATTCAACTCTAGTGCGGCTGTGATGTCACACTAGTTGACATAGGACACAAGATTTGATATATTTCTCTTCTTTTTTAAATGATCAACTCGTATTTTTTGTTAATATCAAATGGACATTTTCACACCGGATTTAAAAAGTAAAATTTGTACACCTATGCTGGATGTCAATGCAAAAAATATTTATCCTTGAAAGGCGAAGAAAAAATGTCCGCTAATTCAACAACACATCTTTACAAGAGAAGAAAACAAAGATATAACTCATAACAAGGAAGACATAGACGCTGTTTGTGACGGGTGTTGGGTAAAACAGATTCAGTCTTCAGTCGGTTAATGACAGTGATGGGGGACGCAAGCGCGTAATATTAGAGGCGTATTTATAATTTTTATTTAATAATATATATATTTTATATAAATTATATGTTTATTTGCATAAATTATAGAAAAGTAATAATTAAACAGTATGTTTTTATTTTTTTTCAAATGTCTGAACTAAAATATTCAGCCTTTTACTAGTGGTAACATGATGTTATATCACCACGCACAAAGGGATTATTTACCGCAGTCTTTTAAGTGTTAATAAGTGTTTATTCTTTTCTTATTTAAAGTGCGCTTATTTAAGCTGACTTTAAACTTAAACACCATCCGATTAAATGCTTGTTACTGTGTCTGTCTCAAAAGTAATTAGTTCAATGTTCTTTTAACCTCTGCTGTGTAAGACTTCCTTGTTAGACCGATTCGCATTTGTTTTCTCGCAGTACTCGAAAAACAACTGAATCCGACAAAACAATGGCGGACCAATCGACAAATGACGGCGGAAAAAAGAACAACAATTTGTAAATAAAAGTCTGAAAAATCCGGTCAGCTACAGCTCTCCTAGGGTGACCGTCCGATAAACAAATTTCAAATTGAATATATCCTTAAATTTGATTGATTCTTAATTATTATTTTAATTATTTTTTTTTTAAGAAAATTCAACAAAAGTCAACAGATTTTATTTATTTATTTTATTTTATTAGGTAATTCAACAAAGAAACATACTAGAAAACAAACAATTTAAAAGCATTCTTCGAGACAATTTAACATGCATATATATCTTCAATTATAGAATTACACAAAATAGATTTATACTTTAAGTTGTAATACATATTTTTTAGTATATTTGTTTATATAGGATATAATGCAATAAAAAATAAGTTGTACGTGTGTACTTATTGAAGAAGATTTATTCCTAAGAGATTATTCGCAAAAGCTGAGAGAGTATCATGAAAAATGTCATTCTTATTGTTTCGGCAGTATATATTATATTCCCGACACATGCGGGCCATAGGTGTGTGGTATGTAGCATTATTTGAAAACAAAGGCAGTTAAAATATTTCCCGATGTCTGAGTGTTCTCAATCCTGCATTTATTTGTATTTTTTTTTACAATTTTGTAGTTTAATATTTTATAAAGAAATTTTAAGTTTTATCAGAAAATGAAAATGAAAAAGAGTTAGAAGTTGCTCGTAATTTGAATTTGAAAGTGGGTTAGAAATTTGGAACTTATACAAAAGGTACTTTAAGAACTTTTTTTGAACAGATTCTATTGAATTTATATGGTTTTGATATTGCGGACTCCATACGCATGAGGTATACTCAAAATTACTGCGAATCAAACTCATATATAGACATATGACAGTTTCCGGTTTTTTTAAGGGTTTGGTTACTTTCTTTAAGAACCCCAGTAGCTTAAGTGACTTACGAGTTATGTAATCTATATGATGTTTAAAATTTAATTTTGTGTCAAAATAAACCCCGAGATCCTTAATAATGTTAACTCTACTTAGTATTTTATCACCAAGAGAGTAGTAAAAAATATTGGGTTAATTTTGGATGGAAGAGTAAAGAAAATTAGGATGGCTGAACTTAGGCAGAATGGTGAATGTTACACAGTGAGTAAAGTGGCCATTTAAACCTATTTCCTTCTAAAATTATCTGTCTCTGTTGCAACAAATTTAAATATCAACAAAGATATATACTAGTAAACATACAATTTGAAGGTATTCGTCGATACAAATACACAAACACATGTAACTTCAATCAAATATTTATACATCATGAAAATGAAACTTTGTTATTGCCATTACACAATTTTATTATTTGACAAGAATACTACAACAGTTTCGAGAGAGCACTCCTCCCATCGATGGGTGATATAAAAATAGGTTTATCAGTTCTCTTGAATATTTTTTTTCCTTTATTGGGCTGTTACAAAAAAGTTCCTCTAAAGGGTGACACTTGAAATTACCTCTATTTTCCAAAATTATTTAGATTAAAACAACCAGAAAACAAAAAAAAATCTTGTATTATGAAAGCAAGGTCAATAATACTGCAACTTCTGTACGCATATTTTTTTATACACAGGTAAATATAGCATAAAAATAAAAAACCGTTTGCTCAATCACTCAAGAAACGAAACAAGTGCCATACTCTTTAGAAGCCAGACTGCATTCAAAATGAATGTTTTTCGGCTACCCTGCCATGGATTAAACCAAGTGTTTGTTCTTTTTTTTTTTTGTAAAATTAAAATTTAAAGACTTTAAAAACGTCAACAGATGAAAAAATCTAAGGAATATGGATGTATTTATATGGGAAGAATAGTGTATGTTACACAGTGTGTAAGTGGCCACTTAAACCAGACAGATTGACAAGTCATAAGCCCTGTAGATGCCTAGATTTCTATATTACCTTCTCGTAAATGTTCTTCATCTCTGTTGTAATATGTTAATGTTAACAGCTTCCTAGGGAGTTGAATCCAGTTCTTGTCTAAGAAAATTTGGTCAAACTCAAAATATTGTTGATAAATCCACCTAGTCAATGAAGAAGTAAAAAAAATTTAGACGTTGCCCAGTATGTAGGTAATACAAATTAATCAGATGAATCTCACCCGCATAAATAAAAGTTTCAACTCTTTAACTTCAAAAATTTCAACAGATAAAAGAATTGAAATAATATAGACGTTTAAATATGGGGAGAATAGTGAATGTTACACAGTGGGAAAAGTGGTCACTTAAACCAGCCATTGACAGGTCACAAGCCCTGTTGATAAATTGACTTCTATATTGCTTTATCTAAAATGTTCGTTATCTGTGTTGTAATATGTGAATATTAACAGCTTCCTAGAGAGTTGAACCCAGCCCTTGTCTACAAAAATTGAAAAAATAAAATTTCACGCCTTGCCTAGTATGTAAGTGATATAATTCAATCTGATGAATCTCACCCACATATATAAAGGTTTCAGCTCTTTAACTTCAAAAACGTCAACAGATGAAAGAATTGAAGGAATATGATTTTTTTTAAATGGGGAGAATAGTGAATGTTATACAGTGTGTCAAGTGGTCACTTCAACCAGCCATTGACAGGTCATAAGCCCTGTAAATGCCTAGACTTCTATATTGTCTTCTCTAAAAGGTTCTTCATATATGTTGTAATATGTTAATATTAACAGTTTCCTAGGGAGTTGAATCCAGTCCTTGTCTACAAAAATTTGGACAAACTTAAATTATTGTCTGTAAATCCACCTGGTTTATGAAGAAGTACAAAAATTGAAAAATTAAAATATAACGCGTTGCCTAGTATGGAGGTGATTTAATTTTATCAGATAAGTCTCACCTGCATAAATACAGGTTTCAGCTCTTTTACTTCAAAATGTCTACAGATAAACTTAGACTTTAAAATGGGGAGAATAGTGAATGTTACAGTGTGTAAAGAGGTAACTTAAACCAGCCATTGGCAGGTCATAAGCCCTGTAGATGAATCGACTTATATATTGCTTTCTCTTAAATGTTCTTCATCCCTGATGTGATATGTTAAAAACAAGCATTCTGGTCCCATTTTTACTGCTGGTCACCCAATTTTGCACGTACAGTAGCTGTACAAGTATTGTTCAACTGACTATAAAGTCATGCAGTAATTGGATAGCTAAAAACGGGATTCGGAAAACACGGGAAAATAAAAACACGCGATACAAATTACGGACAGCTCGTGGCCGAGAATTTGGTCTACATAGGCAAAATTTCAAACATAATGGGCCTCACTTATTTACCCTGTATAAAGTTACACCTAGACATAATGGTATAACAAGGCTGGTATACTTATTATACCACTTTGTTTAGGCGTAACCTTATACCAGGTTTATAAGGAAAACCCAATATGCAACAAAAAAACAAACAAATAAAATAAGTTGTAAGGGTCAGTTATTAAATATATTACTTTGCGTCATTCCAACAGAAACCATTTTAAAAGTAAAACCAAATTACAACAGGAATAGAGAATACCTTTAATAAGGAAATATGGAAGTCTAGGCATTTACAGGGCTTATGACCTGTTATTGGCTGGTTTATTCTCCATCCTTGTTGTAATTTGGTAATCTTAATGACTCCCGAGGGGGTGAAATCCAGTCTTTTGTCTACAAACATTTAGACAAACTCAAATATTGTAATTTTAATAGTGGTTGGTTAATTAATGTTTATTTATTGGTAAATCTTTTATGTAATTGAAAATTGAATTTGAAGTTTTTTTAAATCCTATTAGAAGTAAACGCAGGAAATTGCGTAAAAACTTTCGAAAACGCTTTTTCTGTCATGCTCCGTGCGCATGTTACAGACACTTTTCACAGTCCAAGATACAATAATTTAAACAATAAAAACATTCTATTAAAACCATCTTAAGTTCATTTGTTCCATCTTTACCGCCTACTCTCTTCATTGTATAGTGTACATATTAAGTCAATTTATTTTTTTATAAAAACATATGTATTAATTTTTTTGTATTATACCGACAATATGTTCATATATCACTATTTTTAAATGAACGGTTTGGGTAGGTAGGAAAATAATTATTTAAGGTAATATTCCTTCATTACGCATATTATGTCATTGAGATATAATAAATTAAGTTTTTCTTCTGACATTTCTTGGTGGAACTGCATTTTAATTATAATAATAAAAACGTTGGTAAAAATTTATAAATAAAGTGGAATAAAACTGTATAGGTATTTTTATTATTATAATTTATTGATATATAATAAATTGAGATGATACTCCATACAAATTTGAGCTAAAAAGTCGTCCCCAAAGGAAAAAGAATGACGAAGGAAGCAAGTATCGTCACGTCGTATCACGTCGACTTTGAGAAGCAAAACAAGAAGTAAAGTAAAAAAATACGGATTGTTGACATCGGTCTACTGTAAATTCTATTCAATATGTCACTCTTTTCTGCATATGCGTCACCTTTGTTTATTGTTTCACTATACGATACGATAATTACATAGCAATGAAATACATATTTACAGGAAAAATAGCAAACAAAAATTACCACAAAGGCATGACCGTGGGTATACAAGAAATGTTTATGAATTTTCGATCCTATAATAAATAGACAGTTAAAATATTTTTGTGTAATATAAGAAAGAGAAAAGAAAATATCCTGTAAAAAATTATAAGGTGTATATTTTTTTTATTGTCATTAAAATTAAAACAGAAAATTAAATTTTTTTTTAAAAAAAACTAAAAATATTCCTTTTAATTAAAGGGCACCAAATTATATATTAGAAAAAATGTGTTCATTTCTAAAAAATAAGAGTTGCTTGTTTTCTGCCTTGCATCTAATGTACAAGGCTTATATTTACAACAAAGGTATATTCCTTCTAATTACTCTAACCATAGTGTAAGGATCTGGCGGAATAATCAGCTGTGACCATATTCGGGAACTTTTCCGCACTTATTTTTAGAAAAAAAAACACAAAAAAGTAATTGTGGAGAAGTTGGACTATTAAAAGGCATCAACATGCCTTCCGTTCCATTTTGAGAGCGTTTGGCATTTTCATTTCCTCCAGCAACTACCTTTTTCATTTTTACCATGTATGATATAACCTTATGTGATAAGTCCTTATGACTTATAACTGTTACGATATCAATATAGTCCTCATCTAGACTCCTACATCGCGCCTTAGCTGCGTTCACCCTAATGCTGATATGGGACAATGCATCAACATATAAGGGACATCTTGGGGTGACTCATCATCACATAGAAGAGTTGAGTACATCCCGAAACTGGAAAATATTCTACCAACACGAGTAGAAATATTTTTTACAAAATTCATGATTTATGACATCAACGAAATCTATCTGTGTCCAGGTAGGAATCTTGAATAAATAAATCTAAAGGAAATAAATCCACCGCGCTTTACAGTGGTTGGTACGTTTGCCTTTGTTTATTTATTAAAGAGTTTTGAACAGAAATATTTTATTGTTACTAGATTGGCTCTTGAAGCGTACGACTGATCGCCTTGCCTTCATGTGACGGATGATCGAACAACACTTTTTTTACTCACCAAAACAATGCCCTTAGCACCACTAAATGCAGAAAGGGGGATGAAGATGATAATAATATTGGGCTTTTGACCTGTAACATTAGTTAGTTTAACAAATTATTAAAAAAAGTGTTCTGTATTTTAAAGATTTACCAATAGTATAATATTTCCGTTGGGTAAAATAATATTGTTTGTGTATGAATGTTAATTTTTGATGAATCATCCCTTAAAATAGGTACTATTCCAACCCTCTGTAAATGACGTATAGGGTTGATTAATGAAACAACTTTGTAGGTAGATTATATTGTGTAAACACACAATCGTTTTGGTTGTGGTACAAAATTGTTGCAAATGTGTATATATATATTTTTAATTTCTATACCTGTATGACGTCACGGTGATCCATTTATCAAAACGCTTTGTATGCCTGCCAAAAGTATTTTATTTTAGAAATACAGTTCTTTTTTTTGCTTTTGAAATATGAAAATAACTATAGTTCAAAATGATTTTCTTTCAAACAAGAATTTCAATCAGGTACCTATCGTAAAAAATGTATAATGTTTCCTTAGTAAAAGCACTGAATCATTTTTTTTTTATCTTAGGGACAAAATTAATGACTAAAAAATAAAAAAATAATTCAAAAATGTTTTTGAGTTTAATTTCTGTACAATTTGGGCCTTACTCATAAACTCGGTATAAAGTTACGCAAAGGCATAGTGGTAGAATACAGATGCGAATACCATTCTTATTTTAGTGGTATAATAAAGATGGTATTCCTTTCCTCATTCTGTCGATATGCCAAGGCGTAACTTTATACCAAGTTTTTAACTATGGCCTTTTTACAGCTCATCATCATCATCATTTCCTTTTCGCACCTAAAGGTGCCTAGGGTACTGCATTGGTACACCAACCACAGTGTATCTTGATTATTTTTGTTACATGAAGAAAAAATGATCAGTCGTCCGCTTCGGGTACCAATCAAGAAACTATGAAATATTCTGGTGTGAAAACACCATTTTAAATAAATATTTCATATCAACCGTGTCGAAAATCAAACCCGAGACCTCTTTTATGGTAGGCAACAGCGCTGAACATTACACCACGAGAGCGACAGTACCAGATAAGATTTAAAATAGATTGCGTACTTTTCTGAATCGAAGTCCCATATTTATTTTGATTCGTGCGAAGACTCATATTCCTTTTAAAGCTTGACGTTGACGTTGACACCAATAATGGCGTGATGGAGTTGGTTAGACAGATAACTGAGAAACTGGCATATCAGGTTTGATTCCCGACAGTTGTAGGGGAGATATTCCATTAAAAAAAAATTCTCAATGTATTGATGTAGGTGTAGTGGTATATTTTTTCTAACTTCCTTCTATATCCTCTCCTTTCCTCCAGGTAAAAACCCTCTAAAATAGAGGTTAAGCGCCTTTTTATTCTTCTTCTTCTTCTGTTATCTCTAGGATTGCGTCTTGTTATTGTCTAAAGCCTGTTTCTGGGATGCGGACGTCCAACTGTCCCAAAATGTTTTCCCTCCCTGTTGCAACAAATTTAAATCTAATTAACTCCCAAGGAAAGAAACCCAGCTAGTCTGCAAGCATTTAAACATACTTAAAACATTGTTCCATAATGTTTTTGGTGGTTTTTTGGAGGGTCTGCTGCCAACTGGTATCACACCTGCCCCTTTATTTGACCACTCTTTCCGAATCTGCTTTTTCCATGTGCTCTCTCCATAAACTTCCATTTCCACAATGATTCAGAAAGTTTTTGTTTCACTGTTTCTAAGGAAGCTTTTTGTTCCAACAAAATCCTTTAGATTTTTTTTTGTTGTTTTCTTTGTTTATGAGTGGCTCAAAAGCAAATAAGACATGACTTAACACACTCCTTTATATATACATATATATTAATTTGTCTTACAGTACGACCTTTGAAATATTTTGACAGTTATTCTTTTTTATTTTTTTATATGTTTATTTTTTCATACACATATTATTTACATAAAAATATAATTACAAAAATACGCTTTAGAAAAATACATCTTAAAATTAAGCTATAACATGAATTGGAAAAAATGCTCACAAAGACTTCAGCGTCTGAGCGTAGGCCATTCCTTTTTTTATTATTCAAAAGTTTAAATCATGTTTATATAGTATGATATGAACATGAAAAGAAAAAAAATGAAAAATAAAAGAAAAACCAAATTAACATATGCTGTTATTACGAAAACATGATTATGGACAGTTTTGGAGCAATTTTTATTTTTATTCAAATTCAATTAATTTATGCCTTCGGTAATACTTTAAAAAAAAAAAATTATCAAAATATTTTAGTTGAGATCTATTTTTATAGAACTGATTTTTTTTTTTTATGAAAATAATTCTGGTTGTAATATTCAATTTATAACAATATCTAATTAACATATTTATGACCTTCATACCTGCCCTTATCGGTACCGGTTTTTTTACTGATAATATTTCATTGATTACAAATTTTCCTTCTTTTAAAAAACACGCACTATCCTGGATTCGAACTAAAGATATGAACTCTTTTTTCTGAGATATATTTTGTTGCTCTTAAATAATAAAGAACATTTTAAGGTTTTCTTATATTTTTTTATTTCCTTTTTTAATGACTATAAAAAAAAAGATTTTTTGTACCGAATATTCTATTTTTTCTTTCTAATGTTACACAAAAATATTATAACTGTCTATTTATTGTAGGAACAAAAATTCATAAACATTTCTTGTATACCCACAAATAGGCATTGCCTTTGTGGGATTTTTTCGTTTACTATTTTTACTATTAAAAAATATTTCATTGCTTTGTGATTATCCTTTTTTTTAAATTCTCTGTTTAACCCTTTATGTTAATTGTAAAAAAACTAAAAAAATAATAATAAAAAAAGGACACAATGAAAAAAAAACATATAATAGTGACCGAAAGCCGGTTGAGTCGCTTTTATTCCAATACAAACGGCACGTTTACTTTATTTTTTTTAATGTTAAAACGACCAACTTAGCTTTGTGGTTATTTTGTTCCGACTCACCGATAATTTTTGTGACTTTTTAAAGTTAATGTCATTTTATTGTATAAATTATCGATTATCTTAGTGACTTTTTAACGTTAATTTCATTTGGTGAAAAAATAAAAGCATGTGTTTGGTGACCTGATCTGACTTAATAAAAAATGATGTCATTATCTTATTTATCGAAGTTCTTTTGTTTTTTTTTATCAATCTTATAATGACTCTAAATAAATGAAATAATTTCTCATGATTTTTCTACTACGCTTTTTTTTATAGATTAATAGCTGAAAGTCTTGGGTATAATTTTTATTTCAGAATTTAGTGTTCAAAATTCCCAAAAAGTTGTTTTTATTTGTTCAGTCGTTTTCGTTTAAAGGTGCGATATTACACTTTTTTGTTGAATCATATTCATAGTTTATCTGAAGTTTCTACAGTCTATTACAAATCTGTACTCTTTTTAATCTAACGGCCGTTTGTAAACAAATTAAATTAATTCTCGCTTTCTGAATCTCCGAGTCTATTGGATTTTCGGTTTTATCAAATTATCGTTCGTGAATTCCGAACAGTTAATTGGTAGTTGCAGAGCATTTCAAAGGACCCAACTTCTGACCAATAGAGAAGGGGCTGGGCTCATCAAATATATCGAACAAAACTTCCCTTAACGACGAGAACTTTTCAACTTACGTAGCTAGATTTTAGCCCGATTTCAGGGAAAATTCCGAGAGGAAAGAAAACCTGAAAAGGGAAAAGCACTTGACTTTAGGTGTTCAAATTTATTTATTTGAAAAGCAAATAAAGTTTGGATAGCGACGTAATATCTTCAGATTTCAAGGAATTAATTTGAAATATTTAGATTAAATAAATACCTTATATTTGACTTAACGCTTTAACTTGTAAATAATTTTAATGATAACCAATACCGAGGTACAAATTTTTATTAAAGTATTTTGAATCACCCGCTTTGTGGTTGTTCATTACGTAATTAAACTTAAACAAGAGCGCTCTGTTTTTAGCCACTTATTATTTAATTAATTATATTTTTTGGTTATTTGCGATTGGTTTGGAGCTTCTGCGTGCTATCAGGGTATAATTTAAAAATACAAAATATGTTTTTTTATAACTTCTAAATCATGCATTGATAAGGAAGCACGCAGTCACTACAACACTGGGCGGTAATAAAAAAAAAGTAAATGATTTAAACAAAGTATTTTTTATTTAAATTTTGTTAATAACTTGATGATTAAATATGTTTGTTTTATAAAAGAGTAACAGTAGTATTGACTATGATTGTAGACTCATTGATTGTAGAGCACGAAGATATAACACATAACAAGAAAGACATAGACGCTACGCTGTTTTGTTGCCAGTGTTTGCGTAAAACAGATTCAGTTGGTTATTGACAGTGATGAGGGATGCACACGTATAAAATGAGTGCCGTTTTTACATTTTTTTATTATTTTTGCCAAAACATAGCTAAATTAAATGTTAACTTTTATGAAATATGAAAAAGGAGTCATTATTTTATTTTTTTTCACATGTCTGAACTTTAGAATATTTCGTCTTTTGGTAACACAATGTTATATCACAGTGCGCAAATTAATTATTTAACAATCTTTTTAGAATTAACGCTATAAAAAAATATATTGTTCGTTCTTTGGCAAAATAGCATAAACTGTCATTATAAGCCTAATAATGAAGCTTTACGATAGAATTACTTTTAATTTTTCCGAATGTAAAAACGCTGAGATTACTTAACATCTCTTAAAAATAGAGATAACTTGGTATGGTTTCTATTTATTAAATAAAAACCTTAAATAATAAAGTTGTTTGGGTGTACAAATGTGTTTGAAGGCGTGTAATCTGAATTTCCCGTTTTGTAAGGGAAGTTTGAGATAAAGTAAGAATTAAACATACAAACATGAGTAAATATACCCAAGTAGATCTTCATACAGCTATAGCTATGTCAGTGACAGAAGTTGAGGCTAGGTCTATTAACTTATAATTAGTAAAAGTTAATTCATTGACGTCAGTGACATTCCGAATAATTACCAAAACGGTGTTTAGTAACATTAATGTTCGCATCTCTCTGGAAAACTTTAAATGAACTATTTTAAGTACGTCCACACATTCGTAACAATATATTAGGTATTTAAGTTTATTAAATTACTAACAAAGGATTCATTAAATTACTTAAATTATAATTATATTAAACAATTTAACAAGTGGGGCCAATTAAATAGGTCACATTTGGCATTTTTGTCGGTTTGAGTTTCATAGTGAGGTTACCTGCTTAAAAATATCGATTAAAGTAAATGAATCGATTTGGACTTCAAACATAATATATGTGAATTAAATTCAGTTACTTTGAAAAAGTACTTATGGGTTCTGTTATTTTATTTTAAAAATCATAAGTCAAATCCCTGTCTCATTATTATTTTCTATCGTAAATTTAAGAAACAAAATAAGATAAGTACGGAATTGAAAAAAATATCAGCATTTGATTTTTCTGGGTAACGTCCCAAGTGTTCGACTTTCCAAATCTACTATGGATGTTACCCAGAAAACTCGAATGTTCGTAATTTTATTTATTACGTACTTTTCTTATTATCGATTAAAGTAAATGAATCGATTCGGACTTCAAACATAATATATGTGAATTAAATTCAGTTACTTTTAAAAAGTACTTTTAGGTACTGTTATTTCATTTTAAAAATTATACGTCGAATCCCTGTCCCATTATTATTTTCTATCGTAAATTTAAGGAACAAAATAAGATTAGTTCAAAATTAAAAATATATATTAACATTAGATTTTTTTGGGTAACATCCCTAGTCGATTCGGAAAGTCGAACACTTGGGACGTTACCCAGAAAAATCGAATGCTGATATTTTTTTCAATCACGTACTAATCTTATTTTGTTCCTTAAATTAACGATAGAAAATAATAATGGGAGAGGGATTCGACTTATGATTTTTAAAATAAAATAACAGTACCTATCAGAACTTTGTCAAAGTAACTGAATTCAATTCACATATATTATGTTTAAGGTCCGAATCGATGAAAAGAAAAAGGGTTCACTGATGCAACATTGTACTGACGTTTAGAACAGAAAAAGTTTACTTTGTTTAAAATGGTTTGTTAGTGAAAGTAAATTGTAAAATTACCTTCATTTGTCATTATAACAATAAACATGAAATCACAATTAAAAAAAAAGAAAAAGTGCAGTTCAAAATTTCAAAAAATAAATAATATTTTATACTCGCTCTTACAAGGTTTTGTTGTTGAATTTTGATGAAGTGTCAAATGTGACCTCTTAAATTAGCCCTACTGTAGTAAATTAAATCTAACAAACGAATAATTTAAAATCAAAAACACTTTTAAAATCCAAGTTGTCTTGTCTTGAAAATATTCTTTGGCTTTAAAGTAGCTCTTTCCAAACAGCCTGTGCTTGACAAAATCCGTAATGTGTTTGCTGACAAACCCTGAATTTCAAGAGGTACCTTGCTGTAAAATCGTACGCAGTTTAGGCAAAAGAATTATAGTTTTTGTAATCTAGTAGTGGACACAAAAAAATTATCTTTATTTCTCGTATTAAACCTGTGGAAATCTCCTTTTTTCTTTTTATCATCAACATTTTAATGTATATGTACCAAGTATTCATTAAATATTCACATGTTACTGTCAATTTATTGATTTATTTAACTTTTCTCTTAGCGATTCTCTGGAATTCATATTGCTCGAACAGTTCTCTTATGCAGCACTAAAAACAAAATTTAACAATATCTGCAACATTTTTTCACAGCAGTATACCGTAAAAGACAATGCTATGGAAGTCACTTAAATAGACCAACCCAGCTGTTTTTACATTGATAAAATGCCAAATCTTTTTATCAACGTAGCCTGCACAACTAAGTCTATTTGGCTATATGTGGACCCTATTGAAGCTAGGAATCTAATTTTATGCCCAAAAATACAGTTGTATCTACAAAATCGAGATTTTTGTCTTTAAATTTTACCCTAAATAGGGTCAAAGCACCAATAAATGACCGTTTAAGGTTCAGCTTGTAGTGGAATCCACATTAAATGTATAAATTTCATTATTTAAGCGTAAAATAAAAGAAAACAATTAAAATCACATTGATTTTTCTAAGTACTTTGACTTTTTTATTGAAATACGAGTATTATAATAATAATTAATATTACTCTAAAAAAATAGCAGAAACACCAGTAAATGACCACTACTACCCCAGTAAAAATAAAACTCAGATTTAGTAACATCCAATTAATCCAATAACAACAAATTATGAAACACCCCCTTACACATTAGAATATGAATATATACAAAGAATTGCACAAGAAAGAGCATCAAATAAAACACTTACCACACCTTTCCTTATAAAAACACTATCGATCTCAGAACAATAACGGAAAGACGCACTTTTATCTTTTGATAACTCACAGTTCAAAACTGATAGATTTGTTTCTTACCAAAAGATGTGTCCACCTACTGCTTTTGTCAAAGTCTCTAGTGTGAAAAGTTTTTGACTGGACACATGTAGCAATCCTTATTTTATTGTGTTTTATTTTATTTTATTTTATTTGGGAAATCAACAGTTCTACATACATATTTTTAGTAAACAAACAGATATAGTGTATAAACTCAGAACTAATAAACGATTTCCACATAGTATACAAAGTAAGTAAAGAAAATATATTACATATCAAATAAATACATACAATTTATACATATAAAAATGTTATTTTCATGTTCTCAAAAATCAAAGATTTCTTAAATATTTATTTTAAGAACATTAAGTTACTGTAAATTGGGCGGGATAAGGACAAAAATGCTTGAAGAGAAGATAAGGAGGGGAGGGGAGATGTACATATTTATTATTATAATGTCTACTAAGTTACATAATACATTTTTAGTGTAAATTTTAAATCTGACAGGGTGATGTTTGTGTAATCTATATTTTTAAATTTTGTATTGTACATTGAAAAAGTCCTACGAAAAAAAGCATTTTTAACATACGATGTTTTACTTATTGGTACATGAAACAGGTGGTACCGTCTACAAATCCTGGCTGGCACATGTATTGTTATTAAACCAAGCAGCTCTGTACAGTCAACCATTCCTGTCATAATTTTGTAAAGCAGTAGTTGGTCCGCACACACTCTGCGGTATTGTAGAGAAATGATTCCATGGAAGGTGGAGACATTTATTGGAGACGTTTATTTACCAATGGTCGTTTACTCTTGCTTTGACCCTATAATTGGTTTGACATAACGTGTCACAATTCTTATACATTAAGTTTTTTTTAGTTTAGTAATAAATAGTAGGAATTATAAAAAGTTTTAGATGAAACGGATATTTTTATATCATGTTAAATAATATTTAATGTTTTGAAGATAATTTCGGCCCACCACAGAGTTGTTTAACCCAGGATCCATTTTTTCTTAGTTCTCTCATTAGATGAGCAAATTTAAGTTTAAAAAAATACTACCCTTACAACAATAACGAAATTTCCATTTTGTTTCTTCGACAATCCGACAGATGGAAAGATAATTCAGTTTTTAAGTAATGCATTTGCTACTTAAACATTCGTTTGCTAATTACGCGTGAAATGTGATACCATCCTGTTTCTTTAAGATCCTAGCAGTTTTTTTAAACTTTAAAAGGACACAACACGGCATAGTTGAATTTAAATCAGGAGTTGCGTACTGAGCGACGTCTACAAAGAAATTAATGGGTCGAAACGTAAACCTTCTCATTTGTGAGTAGTTAAGTCCCCTTCTGTTTGATGTACGTATGCGGTTTCAGGACTTTTCTAAATTCTTTGAGTTTTAGTTTCAATACACAATACGTGGAAGTTTGTGTTGGCTACTAAAGTCATGTGTTCTGTCAGCACGTTGGTTTAATATTTTTGTGCAATTGCTACTATGCTGAAGGCCTTTAATGGGTATTGCATGTTAATGTAAGTCCGGACAAAGATACGAGTACGTCTCGAAACCGATAGACATTAAAATGCCGGTGAGTGGTATGTTTTCAAAGCTGTTCCCTTTCAAAAGAGATGAGTTCATGTACTTGGAGAGAGGCTTACACTGAATTATAAATAATACGAGTATCATTTAAATGTTTTTTTTATAGATAATGTTTTTTTGAAAGTGTTCCTTTAATTTTGTTTTCAAATTATTTATATATGAATTTATTGAAACAGAGAAGGAAAACATTATTAAGAAGGGAATATGGAAGTCTAGGCATTAGCAGGGCTTATGACTTGTCATTGGCTGGTGTAAGTGACCACTTTATACACTGTGTAACATTTACCATTCTGCCCATGTTTAAACATCCACATTTCCTTAAGCTTTCCATCTTTTGTCTTTTGTGAAGTAAAGGATGTAAATGCCTAGACTTTAATATTCCCTTCTTAATAATGTTTTCCCTTTACGTTTCAATAAATTTAAATATGAATCACTCCATAGGGAAGAATTCTTGCCAGTCTGCGAGCATTTGGACATACTCAAACATTGTTGAATTATTTATGTTTTATTTCCTGAATTCATGTAGGAATGCTATAAAAGTAATGATAGAGTGTGTCCAAATGCTTGAAAACTGGCTGGATTTCCTCCCTACAGAGTAATTTATATTTAAATTTATTTCAACAGAGAGGTTAAACATTTTTGAGAAAAGAATTTGGAAGTCAAGGCATTTACAGGGCTTATGGCCTGCCATTGGCTGGTTTAAGTTGCCACTTTACACACTGTGTAACATTCACCATTCTGCCCATGTTTGAACATTCAAATTTCCTCAACGCTTTCATCTGTTGACTTTTGTGAAGTAAAAGAGCTGAAACCTTTATCACGTGGGTGAGGTTCATCCGGCTGAACCAAATCACCTACTAGGCAATGCCTGAAAACAGTTTTCCAATTTTAATACTTCTTTTTTTTTACCAGACAGTCAATTCAACAATGTTTGAGCATGTCCAAATGCTTGCATACTTGCTGGATTTCCTCCCTAGGGAATGATTTAAATTTGAATTTATTTCAACAGAGAGGGAAAACATTTTTGAGAAGGAAATCCAGCCAGTCTGCAAAACTTCCATATATCCTTCTCAAAAAAGCTATAAAAGTATTTTAAACATCAACAGTTCTTTTGATGGAATGAAAACGTTCAGTTGTTTTTTTTGTCTTTTTATTTATTAATATACAATCAAACAAATATCTTTTGTATCGTATTATCATCGCTATGATTTATTAAAGTTGTTCAACTTTGAAATTACTCCGTCAATGAGTTGTTCCAATTGGTAAATTGACTTTCCGAGAACCGGAATTCTTCCCGATGCTGCAGTTGATTGGTTGGTTAAAAAATAACAAGTGTTGTTATTCAAAATTATTCATTTTTATAAAATTATTTTTTTACAATTTTTTCTTACATTTTTGAGAATACTCGCCGTATAATAAATTCCTCTTATTTTAACAGCGTGTGAAAAAACATTTTTATATCCAAAGAACGTCCTTATTGTTAATTGTTATCAAGTTTGTTGATGGCTGGTAAAATACTACATCATCATTCCCTTTCCGCACCTAATGGTGCGTACGGCAATGCATTGGTGACCAATCGCAGCGTATCTTGATCATTTTTGTTGCATGAAGGTAAAAATATCAGTTTTACGCTTCAGGTACCAGTCCAGGGACTACGAAATGTTCTTGTGTGAAAACACCCTTTTAAATAAATGTTTCATATCAACCATGTCGGGAGCTAAACTCAAGACTTCTTGCATGTTAGGCAAAGGCGCTGACCACTACACCACGAGGCGAACATGATTTGAAATGAGTTTCCTCTTTATATAGAAAATGTACCTTCTAAAGCCACATTCGATTCGTTCTTCTTTTTATCTTCTTCTGAACTACCTGTGTGAAAAAATAAAATTATGCTAAATTTTCTTTAGTACGTGGTAGTCCTAAGTGAAAAAATTTAATTCTTAAAAAAAAATCAATATTAGTTGGAATATTGCAAATCAATTTCCCCTTCTTTGTTGAAATGTATGTCCACAATTTAATTCTCGGTTTAATTTTGTACTCAAACGAAGCTTTCATTAAATAATATAAAGCAGAACATGATGTTTTACCTAAAAGTTAATTCCCCTAAAATAGGGGTTGGATTCAGTAGCAGTGTATGGGCGCACCAATGATAAATGAGCTAGAAAGATTAATGTTTCCCTTTTCATAAAGTTGAGATCGGACGGAGAAAAGGACAAAATAGAGAACAGAGGATATACTTACTCCTGCATACTACATATAGGTACTTCCGGCAAGCGCTTTATGAAAAACTGTTGGACCTGAAAAAGTTTCGAAAGCTCTGAAAAGTTAATATTTTACACTGAAACATACTCGCACAACTAACTTTTTGATGAAAATTTTCATGGAAATCAGTTCCGAACTCAGAGCATGGTATTAGTTTCATTTCATTCATACAAATAATGAGAAATAATAAAAATAGTCCAGATTCACTTGAATAAATTTTCAAAAAAATATTTACTCAATTCGGGTAGAGAAAAGTCTGAAGGTTTATTAAAATGAATTTTCAATTTATTAATAATGCAAAGGATAATAAATATAAATGTTTGAATAGAGTTGTTGTCCCGTGAATAGTAACGTGGACTCATAAATCAAAGAACCAGGGTTCGCACTCCACTTTACCACAACTTGGTCCCATTTTCAAACGGTGAGCTAAAAAAAAAAATTTAAAAGAAAAATTTTGTTCAAAAATAAATTCAGTTTTAGGTTTCATGTTTTTAACAACAATATTTTTAATTTGTCTAAATTTTTGTATACAGGAATATCATCTGCTTAAACCAGCCAATGAATGGTCACAAGCCCTAGACTTTTGCATTCCGATCAATGAAACGTTTTTCATCTCTATTGTAAAATATTCATAAGGTTTTTGTTTATTGTGCTCTGCTCATAAAAAAGTCTGCCTTAAAACAGGTTGTGCCTTGTAAGGCAAAAAACGCATAATTCATAGAAATCCACTCGTATTACCAAAAAAATGTAGTATCTAAAGAAATTGTGATGTTTGTAAAAAAACTATTATTATTCTCTTTTATTATTTTTTTAATAATAATTTGCAAACATTAATTTAGTACAGAGACACAGTTTATAGTGAAACAATTAGGAACGATTGTTGCCTGTGAACTAGGTCCGACTCGCTAGAAAATTCGTTTTAAGTAGGGGAGGGGTAATTTATTATTATTAATGATAAAAACACAAATTATGTTTGCAGGTAGTCAAAGATTGCTTAGTAAGCTAGACATACCTTCACTTAATCCTCCTTTTGTCAATGGTACCAATATTCAGTACAGGAAATCCGTAAAAAATCTAGGAGTACTAATGGATGAACATCTCTGCTGGCGAGCTCATACTAATGAATTAAGCCGCAAAATATTTTTCAGTCTACACTCACTTAGAAGGTTGCAAAAATTCTTACCCATTAGTACTAAATGCACTCTTGTACAAGCATTACTACTACGCATTCTAGATTACGCTGATGTTTCCATGACTGATTTAAGCTTTGAGTAACTCGATAAACTTGAACGACTTCAGAATACATGCATAAGATACATTTTTGGTCTTAGGAAATGTGACCACATTTCTGATTATCGTAGGCAACTGAAATGGCTCAAAATTAGACAGCGGAGAGACTATCACTCCCTCTCACTTCTGTTCAATGTACTTCATAGTCCTAACGCTCCTATATACCTGTGTGAAAAATTTCAACGCTTATCAGTTCATGGTTTACCTCTTCGTCCTCATTCTCAAGGCACTCTCTTAATACCCATACACAATTCCTCTTTCCTCTCTAACTCATATAGTGTCCATGCGGCTCGACTGTGGAATCATCTCCCATCCACCATCAAAGATGTTACTACATTATCTCTGTTTAAATCGCGTCTGAAGAAACATCTCCTTTCTCTTCCTTAATCTCTCCTCCTTTCCTTTTTCCTCTTTCCGCTTTTTTTCTTTTTCCCATTGAGTAATAGTTTTGATTTAAGGTAATTTATAAACAAATACGTTTATTTCTATTTTTATATATTTTTAACTTTTTAATCTTTTTTTTTCTATTGAATATGTTCTGTAACTTGAATTATAAAAATAATTTTTTTATTTTATTGGTTGGTTGGAAGAAATTGCCATTTGGCAAAAAGCCCGCCAATGTACAAATAACATTATGTACAAAAAGTTAAATAAATAAAAAAATAAATAAAAACATAACAGAAAGTCCAAATTATCATTGATCATTATCATCTATTCGCATAGTATGATGCATTGTACATTGAATTGGTCAACCAAATGCAACGTATCTCGAGCATCTATTCCATTAAAGTTAGCTGATCACTTTTGACATCCGTGTAGCAATTTCAGGGACAGTTTTGAAACCGAGAAGAGTAAAAATCTTGAAAAAGGAAATCTAGTAAAAATTAGTACGCCTCGTAATTAGCGCGGTTTTAATTCTCTGTGTTAGTTCTACTAGGGAATCCTTTTTAGTCCTTTTTGTATTATGTAATCCTTTGATTTTTATTATTGTTTGAACCCGACCATTCCTGTAATGTAACAAACGCGGCGCTTTGAAGCGTAGTTTTTTAATTTATTTTTTACTAATTTATAAAGAAACGTAAAATTATATATGTTTGTACATTTTTTTATATCTCATTTTCTACGTTTTTATCAAATAAACTTGGTATTACATTTCTGAGTTAAAATGTTTTTTGTTTAAAAAAATTGTAATTTTTTTTTTTTTTTTCTAGTCAATAATTGTTATTTTTTTGTATATTCATGTTTGTATATCATTTTTTTTTATGAGTTTTTCAGATTTTATTTTATTTTTTAAATGTCAAGGGTGGGAACTTGAGGGGGGGGCAACGTGTTGGCCTTTTATCAATACATTATCCTACCCCATCGTTGATTGAAATATATTTCGTATTTCTTTTTAATGATTTCATTGATTTTTCTCTGTTTACAGCTGACACAAAACCCCCTAGACTTCTTAGACAGCTGCAGAAAGATAAAAGCTTTTTCGATTTTGTCAATGCAATATATTATTTCCGTAAACTAATGCCTTTAGCTTTAATTATTGTCTTGATGTTTCGTAGAAATTTGAATATTATTGAAGTACAATCATTATCGTACAAATGCAGTGCCATTTGCACCATTAAGGAAATAATAATGATGATTATCAGATAGAAGAAAAGAAGGATTTTTTCTCCAAAAAAGTTCAAACGATAAGAAAATGTAAAATAAGAAACATGAAACACAGTATTATACTCTACCTATTTAAATTATACTAATAACTATAACTATCATATTTAATTGCAACATTTTAGATTTACTTTTTGACTTTTAATTTTTTAGTTCACTAGGCAATTTATCAAATTGGGAATGACAAATATTTCCCAGATATTTTTTGCCGAACTTTGTTGAGCGAAATTTGGATGCATGAAGATTTTTTGAGTTTCGTGTACATATTGTGGTTGTAAATATCATGAACAAATTTGTATTTTAAATATGTGCGATCAGAAAAGTTTAAGATTTTTAATTGTTCAATTAAATTATTCTCATGTAAATAATTATAGACCAATACTTTTATTACCCGCGATTGAAAAAATATTATGAAAAATTGTATGTTTTTATTTAAATCAATATTTGGAGAATTTCAGTTTGACCGATCCTTGTCAATTCGGTTTTAAAAAAAAGAAAAATTACCATGATCTATTACAGATGAATTAAAAGCGAACAACACATTTTGGTTTTATTTATAGACTTTTCAGGGGCATTTGACTCTTTATGTCACTCAAGATTATTGTAATTGGCAAAAGGGGAAAATAAAAAAAAAACATTTATCCAAATAACTCAGTTATCAATTTATCGCCTTAAATTATAAATCACTTTTGTATCGTAATTAGAAAATTATTTAAAAAAAATTAAAACATTTTTTTTTTGCCGTTACGGCATTTGTGATTTCAGAAAAAATCCAATTGATATGCAAAAAAAATGCACAATTAACTTTGAAATTGGAAACATGATTTATTTTAATCCGAAAGAAGACAAAATGTCTTTCTTCGGATTCACTCATACAAGCAAGCATTTTTTTTAATGACGAATTTATTATATTTCATCTTTCACCAACTAAATTCAGTAAAAAAAAACGCGAACAAATATTTACATTTACAACTTTCAATGTCCCTTTTACTGTCGCTCTAAAACCACCCCTCATCGTCTTCAAGGTACGGACAAAGGGAAGTATAGAAATGTATAAACATCAATAGATGAAAGAATTTAAGGAATACAGATGTTCAAATATGGGGAGAATGGTGAATGTTACGCAGGGTGTATAGTGGCCACTTAAACCAGCCAATGACAGGTTATAAGCCCTGTAGATGCCTAGACTTCTATATTATTTTCTCTAAATTTTTTCCGTCTGTGTTGTGTAATATGTTAATTGTTATAAAACGTGATTAACACAAAATGAAGGTTGAGTGCTTACAAAGACATGCAACAAATATGAGAAAAGAATACTTAAATATATGGTTCCAGTTGAGTTTGATTTGTTGCCAAGCGGTCTAAGGAATGGTTACCAAGAGAGACAACGGTAATTTAATTTGATCAGGAGTTTATATGTGAATAAAAAAATATAAAAAAGCTTTATGCCTTTTATTAAATTTCTGTATTTTCGTTTTGTTTTTTTTTAATGTTTGTATATTTTTAAATTTATTTTTTTATTTATTTCTTGCACTTTACAGTTGAGTAAGCAGTGATCAGTTTTAATAAACAGTGTAATTGTTTGTTTTCTTGTAAAAGATAAAAAATATATATTGGCTAGGTGAGTCGTATTACTTATCGTATCTTTATTGTATTAAATCTTGTGTGGCTGTGATGTCTCACTAGTCGACATAAGACGCAAGACTTGACATATCTCTCTTATTTTTTTAAATGATAAATTCGTATTTTTTGTAATCTTCAAATGGACATTTTCACACCCGATTTAAAGTGTAAAACTTGTACAACTATGCTAAATGTTAAAACAAAAAAATATTTATCCTTACAACGCTACGAATGAATGTCCGCTAATTCAGCGACAAATCTATACATATATCTTATACACAAGAGAGAGCACGAAGATAGAAGTCATAACAAGGAAGACAGAGACGCTGCTCTGCGGCGGGTGTTGTCTCAAACAGATTTAGTTTTCAGTCGATTGATGACTGTGATGGGGGACGCTCGCGCGTAACAGCGTAACATGAGCGGCGAATTAGTGATTTTTAATTTATTTTGCTATTGCAGGGCAAAATTATAAGTTTATATGCATACATTATGAAAGTTTAATTATTGAAGAGTATGTTTCCATATTTCTTTTTTTTTATGTCTGAACTTGAGAATATTCCGTCTTATATTAGTGGTAACACGATATTACATCACCGCGCGCAAAGGGATTATTTACCACTGTCTTTTAAGAGTTAAAATATTTTATCTGTAAATAAAAAAAAATAAAAAAAATTAGTTGTCATTATTTATTAACTATAGTTTCATTCATTTATTAATGTACGCCAAATACCGATCATATGGTTTCCTAGCGTCGAAATTTGAATTGAGTATTCAAATACTAACGTATCAATTATTGATCAACATAAATCAAAATACTCAAACACATTACGATTTGTTAAGTCAAACCAATAATACTTTTAATTTTCCAACAATGTTTTGAGTATGTCAAAATATTTGTAGACAGGCTGGATTTCCTGCCATGGGGGTTATTTAGATCTAAATTTGTTGCAACGGAGAGGGAAAACATCTTTGAGAAGGAAATATGGAGGGAAGAAATCCAGCCTGTCTACAAACATTTGGATGAACTCAAAACATTATTTTTTAAACTGACTGGTGTTTACTGGGTGTTTTATGTTACTAATCAGCAAGCAAAAAAAAAAAAAAATATCGAGACATACAGTTGAATAATTATTTTTCCATAATTTATTAAAATAAACGTAATTTAGTCATGTTATGTCTGTCGGTCTCGTGGTGTAATGGTCAGCGCATTTTCTTACCATGCAAGATGTCTTGGGTTCGATTCCCGACATGGTTAATATGAAAAATTTATTAATAAGGGTGTTTTCACACTAAAATATTACTTATCACCTCACCTTCATGAAACAACAATTATCAAGATTCGCTGCAATTAGTGTACCAATCCAGTACCCTATACACCATTATGTGCGGATAGGAAATAATGATGATGTATAAAATAAAATAAAAAAAACAAAAAATTGTCGCTAATAATTCACGCGTGCGTCCCTCATCACAGTCAACAACCGCCTGAGTTTGTTTCACGCAATACCGGTTACGTCGGCTACAGAACAGTGTCTCTGTCTTCTTTGTTATGCGTTCTATCTTTGTGCTCTCTGTAATACAGATGTATCGCTGTATATGCGGACATAGTTTTTCGGGTAGCAAGGTTAAATATTTTTCGTATAAATAAATTCCGGTGTAGCAAATGTCCATTTAAAGATGTGGGGGTGTGGCGTTTTGCTTACCTGTCGGGGTCTCTCTGTACACGCTGTGTGTAACTTTTATACTCACAGGCGTGTGCGTGAGGTAGGATTAGGCTATCTTCCTTTTTACCTGCATCCATCCGCTCGGGGCCTCGCGTCCCTGTTGGAGCCTGCAATCGGTCCCGTCGGTACCTTATGACCTCTCGCTCAACACCCTACTATGTTTTTTTCAGAAGGTGGCGGGGAAAAGGATTGACATATATATTATCACACAAGAAATAATAACGGCTTACTTACATGGATAACACTATTTTTTTTATAAGAAAACGCCAGTTTTATAATACAAAGATATTTTATTACACACTCAATAAAATCTAACTTACTTCAAATTTATATCTAACACGTGTTTTATAGAAGACTAATTTTATGTGAGGAAGCACTGCAGTTGAATTTCGGACAAGGAGAGAAGAACGGGCCTTGAACTTCACGCCTTTTTTAGCCTTTGTTCTTGTCTCCATCTACTTCCGGCTGGGTATCGAACCGCAAGCTGGTAACTTAACGAGCTGCGTTCGCTTGCGTGGTTTCGCTCCTTGGTAGGTCCTTGAGGATTTTTTATGACGGAGGCGCCACAAAGATTATAAAAATAAAAAAAATAAAAATAAAAAAAAGATTTATATTAAGTTTTGTATCGTATGTCAACTAGTGTGACATCAAAGCCACACAAGAATTAATTATCTTATATGTTACCGTTATTCAATATTAGGTAGGAGTCACAAGCTCATATTTCTGGACGCTTAAATATTCACGGTTTAACAAAAGAAACAAAGGCTAATCAAGTAGGCAGTATAATAGATTATATGAATCCCCAGGACCTTAGAGATGCTAATTCAAGTATTTACCCACCTTGTTTATATTTCAATAATAATTTGGCAGCGACTGCGCGCAGGACCTTTTTGAATCGGCAGGACGAAGGTACGCGATCCTTTCATGAATATTCAGGCAATTACGACACCCAGGGCGGGGAATAGTGATGGCTGCCAACAATAGATGGCAGTAGTTTCGCACAACAAATGGCCATTTGCAGGGCCTAATGGGAAAAACGAGCCACGAAAATCGAATCAGAATCTGAAAAAACACCGCAGACGGAATGGATTAGAAAAAACAATAAAGCCCTTTTGTAAATGCCCTTTTTTATTATTAGCGCTTCGTTATAAAGTTCTTGAAATGGATATCGAGAAACCGTAAACTTCATTTGCACAATTTTCCACACACGCGGTAATTTATTCATTTTTGTTGGACCAAAATAACATTATTTGTAATATCATATTGATGGCGTCAAATTGGGACAGCATATCAGAAAACATATTTGATAATACATATGTATTGGTGTTTGGTTTTGAAACATGGTACCTTGATCTTATTCTTATTCTTAGTGATGAAGGTCAGTGCTATCGGAGCTTCTGACGTCACTGCGACCTGTGAAGATCTATCGTGACCGGACCCGTGAATTGTTTTTGCCCTCCAAGTCCAGGTCTATATAGAGCCTGGCTACCAGGGGCGAATCGTGTATAGAAGCGATTATGCGCAGCTAACCATTTTATTTGAATAACCATAATGTTTTGTTTTAACTTTATTTATAGAAAAACAAATAAATAATGAACATTTATTTTAAATCATTTCAACCGTTTGTATTTTTATCGTAATATAAATATAAATGTTAATAAAGCGCGCCCAGCGCCTGCGGTGAGCCAAGAAACTAGCCGATTATTCCAGCTTATTTTTTCATACAAATTTATATATTTTATTTTGAAAGTATTAACCCCAGTGCGGGTTTTTTCTCCTAGATTAAACTTGCAGAAAACACAAATTATTTGAAGATTCTTGATTGGGAAAACAGTGTTTCAAACATTGTTTCTTAAGGACTATTTTTCTTTGAGATGGTACTTTTGACATAAGACCACAATTACTTTCATGCGTCATATTCCATGACATATAGCGCTCCACGCGGCCATTTTAGCACTTTTAATTATTAAAACAATGCGGCCAGTTATTATTTCGATTGAATACCTAATATTGACTGAATTCACAGTGGTATTTTTTATTTATTTTTTAATTTCAATGGATAATATATCTATATAATATAATATATCACAAAGTTACATTGTTTGAGTTGATTTCATGGATAAGAGTTGTTGTATCACACAGAACCACAGAAAAATATCAATTTATAGTATTTATTACTTACATTTTATTATGTACCTCTTATGTAGGTACAAATATATGATATTTTTCTATAGCTTACCTGTATATAAAATCACCATTTGCCACTGCCGGCTACTGTGTGAAATGTAAGAGTTTACATTTTGCTTAATCAACCCCTCCAAGCCCAGATCCGTAAAATATCGGGCTATTAAGTAAAAGGCGAGCTCTTTAACATCATCAGGTTAAATCAGTGGTCCCACGAGGATGAGGCTCCTTTTATGATGAACTTCAGAAAAAAAAATTATATATTTTTTTTTTCTGATTATCTTTTTTGCACTGTATTCTTTGGAATTTTATTATTTATTACTTATCCTTTTTTTCTAGATGGTTATTTTATTGCATCACATATCATTATAATTTAATCTAAATAATTTTAATATTATGTCAATAAAATTTGTATAAAACCACTCACCGAATTATCTGTCTACCGGTTTCGAGACGTAACCCGTCTCTTCGCCAGGACAACAACACTACACCAACTTGCAAATATCACTACACAACTTCACCATAGTAGATTTGCAAAAATCGACATGCAGATTAGACACATGCTTCACTACGCCACCACCGAGGGTTAATGACTTATGAAGCTAATATTTCAAAAGGATTAACAATCGGAAAAGGAGGAAAGAGGGTTAGTGAGCCCAAAGTTCATGCTTTGAATATTAATAATGTAAATAATTTTACATTGTATTTTTACTGTTAATTATCAAAACTTGACACGGGCATAGCCTTTAAAGCCGTTATAAGTTCATTAATATTTAAACTAGTGGAATTTTGATGAATAAATAAATTTTTAAAAATATGTAAAGCATCACATTCACATAGAATGTGTCTAGGTGTTACCTCATCTGCACTGCAGTACCAACATCTGGAAGTTTTGGAAAGGTTCATTATAGCAAGGTGTTTTTTATAATTTGCAGTGCCTTGTAAGGTAACCTATACAAAAAATGTTGAGAAATTCCCACGAAAGTCCACAGCAAAAATTTTCTCCCTAATCCATTTTATTTCGAATGATAAATTATTAAAATATTTTTTTCCCAAAGAGGAAAAATGATTTTGTGCTTCGCAAGTGCTGAATTTATGCACGTTTAAATTAATTATGTATTATATAGTTATAAATAAAAATAAATTTTACCACAACAGGCCAAGAGGCCCAATAACGTGGAAACTCATGTTTGAGACGGCCCCTTCTTTATTTACATTTAAGTCAAGATTAAAATGTCACTATCCAAATATTTAAATTGTTCCTTTATTCTTCTTTTTTCCATCCCATCCCCTTTCCTCTCTTCATAGATAAGTTTTAATTTTTTTATATTTGTTTATTTTTATTTTGTTAATCATTGGTTTTAATTTTAATATAAAATTGTAAGATTCAATATGTCCATTTATTTATATTTTTCTCAAAGTAAACGGTTTGGGTAGGTAGGAAGAAATCGCCTTAAGGCAGTATGCCCGCCCTTATATGTATTTATGTTGTATATGTATATAAGTGTCAAATAATTTAAAATAAATAGTGGTAATTGGGCTTGAGAAAAATCACATTAAATTTTTGTGTTCTCAACAGGAATCGAACTCAGAACTTTCCACGTGTGAGCCAAGCGTTTTAACCACTACACCACGGAGACCACCATTACATAATTTCATGATATTTGTTAAATAATATACATTACAAAAATGCAAAAAAAAAAGTATTGAATATTTAAAAGTATTCAAATTCTAACAAAATAAATTTATAAAACCCACTTCACCCTATAATCCATTCATTTATTTTTGTAATTTTATCTTTGTATTTTTTTAATGTAATTAACTAACAATATTACAAAAAAACGTTAAATGAATAGTAAAACGAACTCACTATTTAATCACGTGCGTACTGCTCCCCGAGAGAATAATATTGTTTGAATTGATATAATTTGTACATATTAAAAAAATAATTCTAAGACTAATTTAAACATTAGGTTGTGGTACCGTGGTTAGTGTTGCGGGCTCACGGGTCTCCAAGATTTGATTCCTTCTTTACCCCAACTTGATTCTTATTTTTTTTAGAGAGTTTACAACTTGTTAAAAATGGCATCAACATTTAAATATTTTTGTAAATTATAAAAAACTAAATATTAATTTTGTAAATTAGTATTTTTTTAAATACCTTAGTTTTTCCAAAAAGTTTGTGAGTTCTTATAGAGCAAACTTTTTCAAGTATAATATCCTAATACGCGATGATTGTACGCGTTTGCAAGTTTTCTAAACAAAATCTAAATGTCGTTTGTTTCTGAATTTGTATTTTAAAATAAATTCTCATTGTGAAGTTTACAAGTTTACACCGGAACACATGCTCACGTAATAAATTACAGTTTGATACAAATTCTTCATTCTTCTTGTTCCGTTCAGACTGACGCGACGTAAGGGTAGCAATGTTTTAGGTGAAATTCTCAAGTGTAGGGGCTCGTTTTTAAAGCAAATTGGTAGGTTCTAGATCAATATTGGGTAACTTTCGTCTTTTCCAGGTGGATACGATTGTGGGGTTCATAGTCCATATTTGATGACACACATACGTGTTTAATAAGTTCATCTAAAGTAGACTAATGACCGACAATGCAATGTCACCAATTTCTATCGAATCCAATACATACATATATTGCAACTCTTGCAGTGTTGCACGTTAAACAGGAGCATTGTTCTGCAGTATATTCACATCGTCCCTACCATGAAAAAAAGAACTACAAAGGAACATGGTCTTTAAAGAGAGCACAGAACGCAGCCAAGTCAGTCAGCCCAACAAGTTCAGTTGACGAGTTAACGGCAGTCAGTCTAGTTCAGTTACTTCAACCCATCATCGATGTAACACTCGCGCGAAAAAATTTACCAATTATTCGCCATGTAATAAATACGCATTAAACAGCAACCTGGTGTCTTTTCTGTCAATCTCTAACTAAGGTGGGAACTTAAAAAAACTCTCAACAACCTATTTATGGACGTTTAGGCCGTCAAAGGCACCTGAGATGTCAAGTTATATAATGAGGACATATTTTTTGTTTGTGTTTTTCACAAAATTGTTTATCGAAATGATATAATCTTTGGAAGAAATATTGTATCTGAACCCAAATTTCTTAGTGTTTATTGATTGAGTTACATTCAAGTGTGACTCAAGTCTGTTACATATTAGTCAGTCCAGTATTTCTCCTGGAATAGGCAGAAGGTTCTCCAAAAGCACGAGTATTTTTCTCCTCAACATAGTTTTACTGATGTGAAGGATGCCGATGTTCAAAACGATAATGCTCAGTTGCTTGACCGGTCTTACAACCAACATAACCAGAGACAGGTTGGTTCTAGAAACTGAGAGGTAAATCAGTCTGTACTGACCCTGTTGAAGATAACTATCAAAAATGAATGCTCTCTAACATGACTGAGTTCTCGTTTAAAGTTCTTACCCGTCTGAACAATTGGTTGGGTATAAACACATCCATTCTTAGTTGCAAACTGTTGAATTATCATAGATATTTAAAAAAATACAAATTCTTGTAGGCAGACAGCGCAAGATAAGATGGAGGAATATGGGGGCGAATTACGTCCATCTGTGGATAAAATCATTGATCTCATGATTAAATTGTTTTAATCATGGGCGCAATCTTAACTCTGCTTGAATAACTAACCTTCGACAAAGCATTGCTGTTAAAGTTTTTCGTAACCGCTTGTAAGGATGACACAAATAGGGAGTGAAAAAGGAAGGTTTTCATCAAAACAAGAACACCATCTTACTATCGCATGAGAGGATATAACGCCCTTTCTTTGAATCAAAGAGGTTCCTAAAGCGATTATAAATTGCTAACAAGGCTTCAAATTCGTATTGCATTACCTTTATATACCTAATTTTACACACGTTTGTTTATGTACCAACATTCACTTATTTTTTTCTACTAAAACCTTTTATTTTTATGAATTACAAGAATCACGAGTATATTGAACCAAAATATCGTTTTTTTGCAGAAAAAATATAATTTTTCAAGTGGTCACTTAATTTCGCTTACTTAAACCGTAAATCTTCTATTACTTGTTAAAAAATCTAAAGCTCCTCGGGAAGCTACACGCTTGAAATTGACTTTTGAATTCTTGGTTGATGACATCACGGAGATATAGGCTCCATAGATATGGCAATCAGTATGAGGACAAGGCTGATATATTTGGTTCTGGACTTGATAGTTATAAAACGAGTCTGATTTCTTTTTTTCTCTCCCGATATTATTCTTAAATTTTTTTTTATAATTAAAAATGTTTTTCCTTTTTTGTTTTTTCATATTTATGTATTTATTTTGTTTATATTTTTGGTTGCTTATGTGTATTTACTTACTGGTTATTATTGTTATATTTATGCAATTTTATATTTTTTTGTTATGTTTTTATGTATGTATTTTTTTTCATATTTATGTTCAATATATGTTAAAGGCAATTTATGCCGTTTATGTAAAATAAATAAATAAATAGATATTTTCAAATAATAAGTCATGCTTTTTTACTCGGTCAGCTTCGTGGTGTAATAGTCAGCGCGTTTGCCTACCATGCAAGATGTCTCGGGCTCGATTCCCGACATGGTTGTAATGATTTATTCATTTAAAGGGGTGTTTTCACACTAGAATATTTCATAGTCCCTGTACTTGTACCGGAAGCAAAAGACTGATCACCTTTCCTTTAGGTTAAACAAATTATCAAAATACGCTTCGATTGGTGTAATAATCCAGCGCCATATGCACAATTTGGTGCGGAAGGGGAATGATGAGTATATACATATGTAACATTCATACAAGCTTCTCGGGGGAACAAAATATTTTGTATCTCTTAATACAAAACTTCGCCATTTTGTTTCCGGGCTCTTGACAAATACGGGAGGCTGTATATTTCCCAAGTTGACGCGTCATCAGACGTATTTCCGGATTGCAATTTTCCGGACAAAAGCACCGGGTGACGTCATTAAAACATCCCCTTCACCCATTGCTAACGCCAGCGTGTTTTATTAGAAATGTGAAACATGTCGTTTTAAGGTTAGTTAGCAAAATGGATGAATATAAAAATGTATGTAAGTTTGTTTATTTGTCTGCAAAATCACATTGCGTTACATGTCAGTAAAAATTAAAACAAAATTTCATATATTCAGCATGTTTAAATATAAGTACACAAACAATGATTTCACAACGACTACTGCTACTATCACGCCGTTCCCCCTAAAGGGCAAGCATATAGAATGAACTGCCACACACGTCTATCTTGACATACATTTCTAACTTTTTCCACATTCATACATCTTATCTTACATACCCTTTGCATTCATTTGCTTTTAACATGACTATATTATATATTTCTTGGTCGTCCTTGTCCTTCGTTTTAGTTTTCGTCCCACATGTCTGTTTTACCATTATTTCCTCACCCATTCGTTCTAAATGACCATATTATATCTGATACAATTTCTTTATCTTCTTCGTAATACCTATCTCAGATTTATGCTCACATCTGATTTCATCATTTATAAACCTGTCATACATTGATTTACCACACATTTGTTTGAGATATCGCATTTCGACTGCGGTCACTCTTCATCCTTCCTCTGCCAGTTCTATTTTTGATTTCCATACAATTTTTTTTGAGAAAATAGTGTGAGATGAAGATGAATTAGCATCGTTTAGCTCTAAGTCTTATATGTTGATCGTGTATATGAATACATTGTTAACCATTATTTTATTGCCATTGTAACAATGTTTTATGTTCTTTTTGCTCAATTTCCTGTACATATCCATGTGTTTTAAAATGTAAATTAGTTTTTTCAACAAAAACAAAATTTAAAAAAAAAAAATTAATTTGAGATTGTTAAAAATAATTAAGCTATTGTGCAAAATTAGGGTTGCAAAAACTCAATAAAACTGTTTTTCTTTTGTAAACAAAGTTCGTTTTCCTGCGGCATTGCGAGCGTTTTTAGAACATATTTACCAACTTTTATCTCAATTGTAAATGTACATCAAAACGACCATGGACCGACGAACAAGTCCAGAATGGCATCTTGGGGGAATAAATTGAATTTAAAACTCAGCTTTGCAACGGTGATTGTGGAAAAACGGGGAATTTTGGGCTTTCTTAAGCATAAAAATGTTTTGTTTGCGTTTTTCAACCCTGTTTTCATTTTTCTGATTTTAACCACGTATTTTATACATTTTTTACTGACCGGTTTCGAAGGCATATTCTACTTGTCAATATTTTATTTTATTTATTTTTACTGAATGTAAATTGTTCAGAAAATTAATTTTTAGTTAACAATGTTAAAAAAATAATGGAATAATAATATATTATTAATATTTAAAGCATTAACTTTTGTTGTCAAACATTTTACTAAATGTTTTTAAATATTTGTATATAACCACTAACCGACTTTTTTATGTCTACCGGTTTCAAGACGTACCCGTATCTTCGTCAAGACACCAATTAAACCAACATGCAAACCCTGGTGTCCTGACGAAGAGACGTTTACGTCTCCAAACCGGTAGTCAAAGTCAGTAAGTGGTTATTTACAAATATTTAATAAAATTTCGATTAATAATAATTACTAAATTAATACTTGATTAGATTTATTCACTAGATTTACTAATCTCCCACAAACTTTCTATAGGTTTAAAGTCAGGTGAATTTCCAGGCTACTTTAAATTAGTTATTTTTTAATCATTGAAATACTTAATCATAAACTTCGATACGTGACAAGGAGCTGAGTGCTGTTAAAATACAGCCCTACCATTAGGACAACATTTACTCAGTTCTGTACTCAAGGGCTGCTCCAATAAAGCTTTATACTTTAGATTATTTATCATTCCATCCATTGGTATCGAAAATTCGGTCCCCATATACAAAAAACAACCCCAAAATATCTTCTTCACAGGATTTCACCGTTTTGTCAGTATAAGCCACAGTAAGTTTTTCATTCCTACTTTTACTAACAAATTTTGTGCGATATCCCTGCACGCGAAAGTGGGCCTCATTTGAAAACAGCAACTTTTTTTATTTGTTTACCGTCTCTTTGTTATATTTTGTAGCCCAAATAAGTCTTTGCTTCATCATACGTGCCGTTAGGAGTTGTTTCCTCTATGGTCGAATTGGTTTTCTTCCAGATTCAATGACTCTTCGCCGTACTGTCGAGACATGTATCATTCACCCCAGTGGCTACCAAATCTCGTCGGAGTTTGTAATTTGTTTTTTGAGGCTTAATTTACTATTATTGATTAAAGATATTTCATATCGGACACTACTTTTCCGGTTTTTCCCACGTTTCCTAATTTTCTTTGATTCAACTGACCCTATTTCTCTTTTCTGCTTAGTAATCTTACTGACTGCTCCCTGACTCACAAAACATTAGTTTGCAATCTCTTTCTGAGTCATTTATGCATGTTCACTTAAGGTTTGAATATTTTTACTTTTCTTTGGCGTAATATGAATGATTTTAACCAACTCAAAAACACTGTTTAATATCCAAGCAATTTATAAAATAAGTCCTTTATTGAGAAAATATTAATAAAAACAACATATATTACACTAACAAACACCTATATGAGCTCCCAAAGGATTGATGAACGATTAATCGTAACTTTTGGCGCTATACAACTGTCAAATTGACATATATAGTAATTTAGATTTTAATTCATCAATATGGTCACCCTGCTATAATGTTCATGTTTATAATATAGAAAATATTCAACATAAATTTCTACGATATATAAACTACAAACTAAACATTCCAATACAAAATGTGAATTATGACTATTTATTAAAACTGCTTAACCTAACAACACTTTCTGAAAGAAGAACTATTAATGATCTCATTGTACTGTATAAAATTGTAAACTTTCTTTTTGTCGCACCAAAAATACTTGAATTGATTAATTTTAGAGTACCTGTCAACACTAGGAGTACTTTATTGTTTCATTGCTCCATTACTTCTTCCAATCAACAAAACAATTCACTGATAGCGAGACTGCATAGGTTAGGTAACACTTATGGAACGGCTGCAGACATTCTGTCCAATTCTTTACTACATATCTCATAAGTCCACAATATCAAGTTTATTTGTAGGTGCTCGTCAAACTATTATTGACAATACAACTCCATAAATTTAAAAAAAACTTGTTAATACTTGTTTTTTATTTTTTACTATTATATCAAATTGCATTGTATTATTGGCACATACGCATTTCATAGATACATATTTTTATTTCTTATTTTTTCGTGATAATATATGCTTCCTTGTTTATTAATTTAACTTAAAAATGTCTTTTTTGCTTACCGTAACACTTTATTTATTGTTTGCTTTCCAAAATTTATTTCATTTGCTTATATCTTTGCATTTTTTGTTTATATGCTTACAGTTTTTCTTGCATACCTTTGTTATTATTGTTTTTTTTTACTTCGTAAAACTTTTTATTATATCCTTTTTAACTAATTTCACATATTTTTTCTGTATATTCTGTGCTTATTATTTTGTATATTGGCATGTATTTCTTTTTTTTTTGTAAATGCCTTTTAAGCGTTAATGAACAAAATAAATAAATAAATTTGAGTGTTGCTATACGTAACAAATGACGAAAATTACTATGATTCCATTAATTTTGACAATTCTGTTCATAGAACATTGTATTGTACTATTAGGAATAAAAAATACATTTTTTTTAATGTTGTATATTATGAGTTATGTAAATGTTTTTTTTAACGACCAATAATTATATTATTATGCCGTTAGATTTTTCTGGTGCTAAGGGTGTTTTTTGCAAATTGAAAAATGCCATTTTCGTAATCAACACTATTTTCAGAAGGTGATTATTCACAAATTACAACAGGGATGGAAAATACCTTAAATAAGATATATGGAAGTCAAGGCATTTACAGGACTTATGACCTGTCATTGGCTGGTTTACACAATGTAACATTCACCATTTTGCCTATGTTTGAACATCCATATTTCTTCAATTCTTCCATTTGTTGATTTTAGTGAAATTAAAGAGCTGAAACCTTAATTGTTGTGAAGAGATTCATCTGACTGAATTATTTCACATACTAGGCAACGCCTGAAAATAATTTTTCAATTTTTAAACTTCTTGACTCCTGAGGGGGTGAAATCCAGTATTTTGTCTACGAACATTCTGACAAACTCATATATTGTAGTGATTATTCACGTTTTTTGTATGAAAGAGGTTGGCTAATTTGAGCAGCAACATAAAATTGACCTTAAGGCGCCCGATTACACCGATTTCTTTTTTTTCTTAATTGTGGCCTGGCTGTAGTCTGCATAACGTTCAATTTTTCTGACGAAAAATCTTCTAGCTGCGATGAACTGCTAATGCCGTGTTGAAAAGTTCATAAAACATTACCGAGACATAAATTCCGTAACAAAAATTAATGTTTTCTTATAAAACACAGATTTTTAATGATTTTTCGATTAAGTGATATCATTTTTATGTACATATTAATTTAATTTTTACGCTTCATTTTATGCCAAGCTTAATTTAATGGCGTCGTTAAGTTAAACTCTTGGTTTTTGAAAAAAAATCTTTAGGGAATATACGATCAGTGGGTGGTTTATTGAAGAAGCGTTAAATTTTTACGACTATCGTGAAATTTTACGTTATCACCCAACTTTATATGTAATAAGGTTCTTAGGTGTGTCCAATATCACCAAAACTACTAACTTCGTTCAAGACATGATTTACTTGAGTGGTTAGAAATTCTATTACAGTAAAACGACGTTTATCCAACCTCTAGTCATCCGGATTGCCAAATATCCGGATCGTAATAAGGAAAAAATATATAGTCGCTGTTTTAAATTTAAAATTCTGAGTTTTGAGAATTGGTGTCTTTAAAACATGTTGGGTATGCGGTGGTTTGACTTTGTGAGTAACGAGGTAATAAAAAAACGGACGCAGCAAACCTACTTCCACTATCTATTAAAACAATTAGTAACGAGAAAAGTTTTAAAAAGTCTATAAACAAGTGTATGTGTACCCAACTTGTGTACCCAACTTTATATGTAATAAGGTTCTTAGGTGTGTCCAATATCACCAAAACTACTAACTTCGTTCAAGAGATAACATGATTTACTTGAGTGGTTAGAAATTCTATTACAGTAAAACGACGTTTATCCAACCTCTAGTCATCCGGATTGCTAAATATCCGGATCGTAATGAGGAAAAAATATATAGTAGCTGTTTTAAATTTAAAATTCTGAGTTTTGAGAATAGGTGTCTCTAAAACATGTTGGGTATGCGGTGGTTTGACTTTGTGAGTAACGAGGTAATAAAAAAACGGACGCAGCAAACCTATTTTCACTATCTATTTAAACAATTAGTAACGAGAAAATGTTTAAAAAGTCTATAAACAAGTGTATAGTGGAGCTGGTAGAAGTAAAATGGATTGTCTCATACGCCCATACCAATATTGAATCAACTGTTCCAAAAGTGTATGGCTTATGTTAGGTTTTTGTTATTTTTATTGTGTTTTGTAATATAAATAATACAGATGTACATAAATACCTTGTTTTTAAAACTGTCAGAATATTTGTTAATTATCTCTGTTTTATAAGTTAGCCTTTTTTGTTTATTCTCAAATGTAATTTCAAAAAAGTATATTGTTAGTGATTGTTGATGTTAGTTGCTATGGATATGGAAAATTTTCGTAATAGCATTCGTAGCTGCCCATGGCCATAAAGACAAGGAGAATAAACAAACATTGAAAGTTGCGAGATCACTGGATGAGTAGGATAGGCGGACCTTCATCCACTGGCGGTCTATCCAGTCACAAACCACTGAACCTCACCAACCACTCGCGCAAACATCTAATATTATGTTTTTTTTGTAATTTTTTGAAACTTATTCGTACCCTTTTAATTTGTAGTGTACCATAATTTGTATTCTGCTTTTGTAAATTATGTTATAGTTTAAAATATAAAAACGTCTGTAAATAAATATTGTGTCTGCGTGTCCCTATATGAGTTTTTTCAAAATCTCTTTGGGAATATTATATAAAATTACCTAAAATATTCTTTCAATTTAAATAAAAAAATGTGCATCACATATCCTTCACTGGACTTGAGATCTGCACTATACTGTTTACCCAAATTAAAATAAAAAAATAAAATATTTAATTATGAATCACGAAGAAGGAAATATTTTTTTCAAACAAAATTAGCTTATTACTAACAAATTTATGTGAAAACAATAATTAAATGATATGTTTACTCACAGTATTTTGATTATGTCCAAATGTTTTTACACTGGCTGGAATTCCTCCAAGGGGAAATATTGAGTTATAAATAGTTACAAATTTGTTGCACCAGAGAAAAAAACGTTTTTGAGAAAGGAATGTCGAAGGAAAAGTTGAGGAAAATGTGGTTGTTTGAACATGGGCAGAATGGGGAATGTCACACAGTATGTAAAATAGTCGCTTAAACCAGCTAATTACAGTTCATAAACCCTGTAAATTCCTTTCTCAAAAATGTTTTTTCTCCCTGTTTCAACAAAATTACATATTCGAATACTGTATAGCTTATCATTTAATTTTTTTTTTAATGAAATGTACAAAATATAATAACACAGCCAAAAATATGAGCCATAATGGTATTACTATTATGGACGGAAAAATACCTGAAATAGTAACGAGGGTGGTGAATTGCAAAGGTAATATTACGTTGATTACTCGCAACATTATATTTTATGTTGTCTATATGTACTTTTCACAGGAAAATTTCTCCAAACATAATCTTTATGGGTTCGTATTGGAAAATTTTTGACACCTTAGAAAGCTCTTTAAACATCAATGAATGCCTATAAATTTGCTTTAGATGCTCCGTACATATTACAGAGCATTAAATAAATGCGTTTGGGTATTTCATAAGAACGTTTCCCTAATTGCAAGTCATTGCAACGTGAAATTTGGATACCTTATTATAGTTCCTGTTTTTTTAGTTCAACAATGCCAGTTTCATTTCAAGGTTAATCTCTGTTATTTTCGGTCATCTGCGTTTTAAGTCTCCTTGTGCTATCTCTGATCACCAAAGGACCGTTCTTTTATTATTTTTCAATAAATTTAATTTAAATGTTTTTTTTTATACAATGCTGATTCCCCTTCGTCCTGCTACAGTTATTCTAATCAATTAACCAATAAACATGGAGATCTTTATATCCAGGCGGATAAAGAAAAACCTCCGTTGTAGTATGTTAATTTAACAGTTAAACCTAATTTAAATATAATGTTTCTTTAAAACTTTATTTGTACTCGTTCAAGATCATATGAGTTGCAGTAATAACTGCAGATGCTTACTCAAGCTGTGATCTTACAATAGAACAAAATAAAATTGAGATTGTTTCAATATTTTGAAAATCTTGAGTGTTACGTTTAACAAAACCTAGCATTGTTTTAGAAATCAAATTAGCCAGCCAATAAAGCCTCTTATTGAAAAATACGAAATATTTCAATTACGAAAAAGCACTAATATTTTTGTCCTGAAGTTGGGGTTTTGGAGATACAATAGTTTACCTCTCGCATTCAGATTTAATTTAAATGAAAAGGATTATCCTTAACTTATATTTTATATATTGTTTAAGCCTTTATTTAAACGATTTTATCGCTGCAACTCTGGTAAAAAAAAGTGTTAATATGCTATTGAAACTTAGTGTACTTTTTGCACAAAAATCCATAAGTAAAATAACACTCAGAGTCCCGATACATAGATCTACTGAAGAAATATTCCATAAATTACAACTTATGACACCAAAACAATTATTCGCTAAAACAATACTCACTTATAGATACAAAAACTGTTCTTAGTCAAATGAAAGACATAACCCCCACAATACATCACATACAAATAATATAATCACTAGATCCTCAACACATAGACAACTTAAACAAATACAAACTAATACCACTCGGACAAAGGGATTTTGAGTATTATTCAATTAAAATCTAAAACCTACATCCACTATTTATTAAAACAATAAGTAACGAGAAAATGTTTAAAAAGGCTATAAACAAATGGATAGTGGAGCTAGGTAGAAGTAAAATGGATTGTTTCATTCGCCTCTACCAATATTGAATCAACTGCTCCAAAAAAGTATAGCTTATGTTAGGTTTTTTGTTATTTTCATAGTGCTTTGTAATATAGATATACATAAATACATATATGTATATATACTCACATGCACATAAACATAAAAATCAAAAAAACATTTAGTCAAATTTAGTAAATAAAGAATAATATTAAGAAATTTTATACATATTAATTTACGGCCTTTAGAATATTTAACCCATAATTATATTAAGACAAATAAAATATATATATTTCACCATACTCGTTACCTAGCCAGTGTAATCTAGGTATTGGTGAATTGAATGAATTATAATGACTTTTTTATTTTTATTTTTATTTTTTCTTCAATTTTGGTATACTTTACATTTGGTCATTATAAAAATAAATAAACAAAACAACACAAATAGATAGTCAGGTTTCAGTAAATAACTGCAAATTCCAAAAATAATAAAATCAACTTACACAAATAAAATAATATTATCAGTTCCATTTACTACTATCTTCAATGTACTTATTTAGTCCATAATAAGCCTTTTTTAGAGGCACGCTTTTTGTTTTATTTTTAAATTTATTGTCCGTCATAATTAGGACATTGTCGGGTATTCTATTGTAGAAGCGTACGCAGTGCCTCAAAAACCATGTGCTTACCATGCTTAGCTCTAATTTCGGGATTACTAATGTGTCTTTACTTCTAGTATTGTGATTGTGATTGTGTTTGTCGCTGTTTTTTTGAAAGAGAGATATATTTTTATGCGTTATACATAATATTCTCATAAATATACTGATTATATACTGTCATAATGTTCAATTCTTTAAATAGCCAACTGCCAGGAGAAGCATAAAATCATCGCGTATAACAACTGTTACTTCAAAGTAATTTGTAAGTTTCTTTGGCACGGGAAACCCAAGTAAGGTCACATTTTTTGATTATTAATTATAGTTTGTAACCAAAAAATTTAAATTAATAAAAAATAAAATAAAATAAAATAAAAAATAACAAGTGTAAGTAAACTATTTTCTCTTTGTCTTACATATTAAGTTCTGTTGTAAATACGAGTATACTTCAACCCAGAAATAAATCAGTTTTCAATTTCCTCTTTAACGACTACAGCTTCTAGTTTCCTGAGGAAGCTTTACCTGCACTTGTGCACCGTTTCACAGAGACACGATTGAAATATAATTTCCTTTTGGTGGAATCGATTTGAAGTCAGATGTCTTGTGTCTCAATGCGAGAGAAGGGGAATATACAATAAAGAAGCTTTGTACTTCCCAAAATTGCATATTTAACTAGCGATATTTTAAGTATTTCCAAATGTTTTTGAAAGATTTCAGATTTTAATGCTTATGAATTTGTTCAAAAGACGTGAAGCTGTTACAAAAAAAGGAAAACACATTTATTCTAAATAAATTAATGAATCCTTATAAATATTAGTAAATATTCTTACTCAACCACTAACCGACCTTTTAATGTATTTATATCGGTTTCGAGACAAATCCGTCTCTTTGTCAGAACACTCACTACACTAACATGTTAATACTTAAATACATAGAGATATTTCATTTCAAAGATTTGATAAATAATATTCCTCTAATAAGCAAACAAACATTTTTTCAGTATAGCCCTATTTCTTATTTAAATATGAACCAATCGTGTAACATTCAACCTCTCAGCCCATCCTATTCTTAAACTCCCACCTCAACGCATTCTGCAACATACCTGGGGTAGCGATTTTAATTTTGCGTGGGTATTATTTGACTGAGTCGTTGATCTGTGTTAATTTTTGCGGGGTAAGAAAAGATGCGTTGACGCTATGATGGTAGATGCGAAAAAAACAGCATGCGGCTCAACAAACTACAGCAAACAAAAATCATATCTTGAGGAAGACAGAAAAGAGAATAAGGGACAAAAATCCGAATGCTATCTCCAAGTCCCGGCTTCTGGGTGTTTTTTCCCTTTTTCGGTGAACACAGCACTTTCACTATAGTTATTTGGGAAATATAAAGATAAATGTGGTGACGCGGCGGTCAGAAAATGTAAAGGTGTTCAGATGCGGGCAGAAGTTGAAAGGACGAACAGATGCGGCCAGATAAAATTATGAACATGCGGTAGTTGACAAAAATTATCAAGAAGAAAAAATGGGATTGTTGATGTTGGTTGCTCTAGATATGAAAAGTTATTCTCATAGCAACCGTAGATACCCATGGCCATAGAGACAAGGAAAATAAACAAACATTGAAAGTTGGGAGATCACAGGATGGGTAGGATAGGTGGACTTTCATCCACTGGCGGTCCATCCAGCCACAAACTCAATCTCACCAACCACTCGCGCAACCAATACCACTAAATATTATTAACCCTATTTTAGTGCATGTTCTGACATGGTAGTATTTGCATACCCTTTAACTCTGCAAAAAATTAATGTATTTTTTCACAAAATACTACGGTAACGATGAAAATGAAAGTGTATTTCAGTATTTGCAGATAAATATAGTGAGTTTCTTAATGAAGAGACGGGTACGCCTTTAAACCGTTTGACATGAAAAGGTCGGTAAGTAGTTATATACTAATATTTACCGACATCAGTTTAAGTGTTTGACATCTTCAAGTTTTTTTTAAATGTTTTTTTATTTGAATCGGTTTGTGATCCCGTGACTAGTGCCAAATTCTCATTTCATTTCAATTCAAATGTCATTTTTTCAATTTCTATACTTCTTCATGGACCGGGAATCAACAAATAATATATTCAGGCGTTGCCTAGTATGTAGGTGTAATAATTCAATTAGATGAATCTTACCCGCATTAATAAAGGTTTAAGCTCTTTAACTTCACAAACATCAACAGATGAAAGAATTGAAGGAATATAGATGTTCAAATATGGGGAGAATGGTGAATGTTACGCAGGGTGTATAGTGGCCACTTAAACCAACCAATGACAGGTTATAAGCCCTGTAGATGCCTAGACTTCTATATTTTATTTATTTATTTTATTTTATTTTTATTTATTTGGATAACCAACAGCTATAATTATATCATATTTATATAACAAAACAAATAACAAATAAGCCAATTACAGGTTTTCACAAGTAGCATCACAGTTAGTTAAAAAAGATTCTCGAACACAAAATGAATAGTAATTAAATGTAAATTTAAAAGAAAAGAAAAAAATACTAAGAGTTATTTCGAAAGCAAACGATATTATATATTTATATTACCTTCTCTTAAATGTTCTTCCTCTCTGTTGTAAAATGTTAATATAAACAGCTTCTCAGGGAGTTGAATCCAGTCCTTATCTACAAAAATTTGGACAAACTCAAAATATTGTTGATATATTACTTATTTTTTCACTTAGTCGCCTTTCCGTTCTATGCAGGTTGTAAGTCATGCAACAAGCTTTTTGATGCACTCCTCTTAGAACTATCCTGCCATCTCCATCGTTCACTTTAAGACCTTTTGTTTCACTTTATCATGAGCTTGAATTTTTTCACCACCCATGCGAGTCTTCAGGAAGGTGAAAAGATGAAAATCTGAAGGCGCTACGTCAGGGGAGTATGCAAGGTGGTTCAAAATGTCCCAACCAAACGAATTCTCACCTTCCAATTAAAATCGCTCAAGGAACTGACGAGCGCTAGTGACGTGATTTTATTTGTGCTGCTTCGTCAAGTGTTTTGGAACCCATCTTGAGCACAATGTTTGATATTCCAGCGCTTATGTAATTGTTTTGTATAACAGAGATCTAAAAAATTGTGGAAACATCGCAAACATTTCATTTACTGTCAATCGGTAGGTAATCGTTGTGTTTAGGACCCCCCCACTACCGATCAATGTTGCCAAATTCAGGAAAAAAATTCTCACAGCACGAGAGTCAAACGGTACCCGTACTTTCTGTACATGCTTGGTTCATTGATCTCCTTCATTAATCGTACATAGTCGCATTTCAACAGCATTAAACCAACTTTCTTATTTCACCTATGGGATTCCAAATTTTGCTCTTATAAAGGAGGGTAGGCAGTGTGGGTACCAGGACGTCGTGTTCTCTTTTTATTTTTTTAATTGTGTCCATGAGCATCCTACACAAATGACACAAAAATTATGAAGATATTTTTGTGTATGCTTTTTGTTGACCTTATCAAATAAATTATAAAATAAAATTGATAGTGTTTCTGTCTCGATTATATTTGTAATTTATTATTAGAGAAAGAAAAGAAATGAAAAATGGGTGTGTGGGTTATCACACTTTTGTTTTATTGTACTGTACAAAACTTGTGAAACAATAATTTCATTGGAAAGATTTATTTGAGTTCTGTTATTACTTCGAAAATAAATACAACATCGGGATATTTTTCAAATTTATTACGGTGCGGTTAAAGAATTATTAAAATCATGAAAAGTATTATTTTACTCAATAATTCATATAATTAAAAAATAATCCGAAAACCACATACGCGCATCAAACAAAAGGCGACTTAACTACTCTTAAACGAGTAGTTCTACGTTTTGACCGATTAGTTCTACGTTTTGACCGATTAGTTTCTTAGTAGACGTTGCTCAGTACGTAACTCCCGATTTGAATTAAAATATGACGTGTTGTGTCATTTTAAAAATGAGAAATACTTCTTGGGATAAAAAAGAAACAGGATGGGATCACATTTCATGTATAAGTAGAAAATGCACGTGTAAGTAGCAAATGCATTTCTTCGACATCTGTCAGATTGTCAAAGAAAACAAAATTGACATTTTGTTTGTTTTGCCGGGTAGTCAAATTTTTATGCTACTTTGCTAATCTAATGAGAGAACTAATGAACATCTCGGATTAAACAATGCCGTGGTCAACATTTGACCAACATTATCTTTGAAACATCAAACATTATTTATCATGATATAAAAATATCCTTTTTATGAAAAATAAAATTTGTGTTATTTTTTAAGTTCAGAGTTCATTAATTCAATTACTCTGTCGTGTCCCACGACTATTATAAAAATAAACTAACAATGATCGGAGCTTAAACAAATTTAAATGTTATAATAATAAATAAAAAAATCGCCATTTTAAATAACTTAAAAAAGTCTAACCGTCGTTCGAACCAAACTACACCGGGCAACCACGTGACCATACTCCAGTCATTTAACGTACGGGCTGGCACGCCAACCAATCTCCGCTGGACCTTGGGCAAGTGCGCACGTCTCTCCCGGAACCCAATAGTTTCCGCGCGAAGCGTAGAAGCTTCCAGCACTTTATTCATACAAAAGATGTGCCGGTCATAAAATGTTTCCTCAGTAAACCTGCTTGTTGGGTAATCAAAAATAACGTTCAATTAAATAATAATACTCGCTTCTTCATAATGTTCAGTGCATAATTCGCTACTCTTTTACAGATAAATAAATCAAAACAACGCTCATTTGAAATAGCATCCGTTAAAACAAGCCGTTTTGTTATATCGACAACTTTCCATATTGTAAGTATATTTTAAAATACGGATCTATTTGTTTAATCTTTTGTCTAGTACCTTTTGTAATTAAATGCTTATTCTAGCATGGAGCGTCTCGTTACTCCCACAATTTAATCGGATCCACGCACGGTGTTCACGTAATGGCGTCTCGCGCAGACCTTCAGTGACTGCACCTTCATTTTAGCGTGTTGAAGCGAAGCATTAGCAGGCCACGAAGTAAGACTGTCGCCTGAAAAAAGATCTGCTGTTCATGGAAACAAAGTCATCGATGTTTTTTTCAAAAAGAGGCCCGCTAAGTTCTTCTCTCGATGGAATGTAGCATTTATTGTGGACCGATGGATTTTCTTTGGCCAAATTAGCAACTATTTTTACCTTACTTTCTTGGTTAATATCATCGTCAAATAGAGACAAAATAGACACTTCGTCTACTAAATACCACAAATGCTGGCAAAACTTCTGTATGGCCGCTTTTGATAAAGTTTTGTCGACCATTTCGTATGCCTTCACAGCTTTCAAAAAGCACAAGTCCTGGTAGGGCACTTTTACCGCTAAAGTGGATTGGAGCCAAGGTTTGACATAGGATGTTGCGATAAACAGGCAGACGTCTAATTGTTTTGTCTTTATTTGACATTTTGAATTGAGAGCTAAACAACGATATTTTTAATGAATAAATAGCTCTCGCCCATCCATCTTGATTGGTGCATGGCGCCTGGAGGCCGAATTTTAAATTCATTAACTTTATCTCCGCCAAGAAATATTATGCATAGCTCTCGATATGTATTAACTCTCGATAGTAATCTCTTACAATTTCTTTGGTCAATTCAGTTCTGTAATACTCTAAAAGTTCATTAATTTTAGAATCGTTCAGACGTAATAGCGTTTCTTTGTGGCTTTGTGTCTTCTCTACATTGATGTTTTTCCAGTTTGATCGAAAAAAAATTCATAAAGGGATATCAAGACTTGTAGTGATTTGGCTGATTTTGGCCTCAAACACAGTTTTTAGTACCAATTCGTAAATGTGATGGCAGCAAGCAAAAATCAACATTTCTCTGTTCAATTTCTGTTTGAGAAGCACACATGCATCATTAATTTGGCATGTGTTAGAAGCAATAGTATTACAACAGAGGATCTGTGTTTTATCTTCAAGATTCCAGTCACCAATAGCAATCCAAACTGCTTGTGCCTGTTCGCTTCCCGATGAGTTTTCTAATTTTGGCACAGCAATAAATTGTTCTTTATTATCGTAAGAAATAACGATTGGTAGACGTTCCTCTTTATATTTGCGTACATCTAAAGCCGGCAACAGTTTTTCATCCCAGTGGACAGTTACAGTATCTGGTACATCGTTTTGAAAAAAGTTTTATAGCTTCTGCGTGCTGTTTTCGCTTTTCTGTACAAATTCTTTGGATGGAGGACTTGCTTATAGGAAGTTCGTCAGTGTTGAGGCCAAGTGTTTTAAAAGTTGCTTCAATAATAAAGACAGAATCTTTCATACTTAACTGACACCTGTCTCATGCCGCCACTAGTTTTGGAGTAACGAAATTTTTCTTCACAGAAGTTTAAATAGTATCGGGCTGTTTCCTCTCAATTGGAATGAACAAATCTTCTTGTAAGTCCGTTACTTCAGAATCAGAAGATAAAATCTCTTGTAATGGCTCATGAGAAGACGTAGAGGGTGTTATGGATGCCAAATAAGTGGCCAGCCGCTTTTGCTCCTGAATATTTCTAAGACTCGCCTTTTTCTCCTTTTCTGTCAATTTTTTGTCCACTCCAGCTAAATGACCGGGTCGTCCAGGCTCTCTCTGCTTTTGTAAGAAAATCTTATCTTCATTTATCTTTATTAATTGAAGCGCATCGGCATGTGCAATATTAAACAATTTTTTTGTATTTGTAACAAACTCTTGTCGACGATGCTCAAACACATCTTGAGTTTTGTTTGCATCTTTTTGCAAATTTCTCCAATATTGGTATAAGGCTACAAGTTTCTTAACACAGTTAGGTAAAAATTTAAAACCGACAGCACTTGTTCATTAGAGGGAAATTTAGAACCTGTGATTTGATGTTTTATATCCCCAACCCAAAATATTTCCTTTTTAGAACTGCGTAACTCCACAGACATGTTGACACAACGAAAACAATGCGTTCCCTTATAAAAACAAACACGATATAACAAGCACATTAACTCTTCGCGCGCGCCGTACTATGTAAGTTCTGACAAGTTTCGATGCCGTGATTCAATTTACGTGAAATTTTATTTATAAGTGTTTTGACATCATTCGAACAAAATTAGAGGGTATGCATTGAACAAATAAAACTTTAATATTTCTGGAACACCCTAATGAACATATATTATATTCTAAGGAATTATACTTTATCATACAATGTTTTACAAAATTAATATTAAAAATTAACTATTAAAAATATCAAATAACTCTATACTGTGAAGAGGGGAGAGGAGATGGAAAGGAAAAAAATAGGTGAAAGGAACAACTCAAATATTTACATAGTGATAATTCAATATTGATTTAAATGTAAATAAAAAAGGGGCATTTCTTAAATTAGTGGGTAGATTATTTTACAACTAAGCAGCTATTACTGTGAAAGAGGAGGCAAGAAAATGAGAGAAGTGAAAGGGTATAAAAAGGGTTCTCTCGTTACTAGAACGAAGAGATAGTCCATATTGTGATTGAGGTTGGAAGAGCTCTCTCAGATAAACAGGCGACGTAGGATTATTTATTTGGTTTAGGTGGCCATTTTACACATTGTGTAACATTCACCATTTTGCCTATGTTTAAACATCCACGATTCTTCAACTCTTTTACCTTTTGACTCTTTAGAATAAAAATGTATGTGTTTTTGTATACATGTATGAATTTGTATGAATACAAACAGATAAACAAAAATAAAAATGTTATATTACATACCACCTACCTTATCTCAGCATAAATAACAAATATTGTTGTGTAATATTTGCGATACTGAGTCCATAAATTACCAAAAAGATGTATATTAAAAAATGTACAACCGTGTAACCAAAATTTAGTGCAGCCGAATATTCCGCAGTTGCTTGGTACAATATTTCTCATTGTGAACAACTATCTTTGGCCATATATCTTCCCGGGTACAGATATCTGGCGAGACCCGGTTTTTTCGTTCCCGTGATGCCAAGCTGAAATTATTTCGGAAAAGGCGCGAAGATTTACAATATGTTTCACATAGTTAGCTAACACTGTGCGCCGATAAAAGAGTATGTGGATTTGAAAATAATATTTTTATTTATCATTTTATTTTATTAATTTTTGACGCCCATAAAACTATACACAAACGTTATTTAAAACATGAGTATATAAACAACGTAAAACTAAAAAATACAATGTAAAGAAATATAAGGAAGAATAGTGTTTGGAAGTAAAGTTGATATAAAAAATGGAGTTGTGAAAGAAAGAAAAAAAAAAGAGATATAAATATAAACAAATCGGTACACAAATAAAATACTTACATATTAGAGAAATGCGGTTTAAGGGTTTAAAGCAGCAAGGTACTTTTATTTACTTTTTTAAAATTATTTTTTTAATATATTTTTTTACTAATTTCTTACGAATTTTACTAAACGTAAGGTCGATTCCCGACGATTTTTTGCATAATCCTTCCCCATAATATTAAAATTTTATCAAAAATACGAAGAATACATTTCAACCCAATTTTTTTGATAATAATTCATATTTCAATATTATGTATCTTTTTTGGGTGATACCGTGTATGTTGGATTTGATCCGACGTTTCGGCTACCATTGCAGGAGCCATCTTCAGGGAAAACGAAGAAACGAACATTCCGACGTTTTCCCTGAAGATGGCTCCTGCAATGGTAGCCGAAACGTCGGATCAAATCCAACATACATGGTATCACCCAAAAAAGATACATAATATTGATAACAGTGACCGTGAAAACCTTCGCACCTATTTAATTCATATTTCCTTTGTTTTTTCCCGTGCAAACAGTAAATATTACAATTCATCAATATACAGTTTAACAATCTTGTAAACGTTGCACTGGTCAGTTAACACGTGTGCTTCTTGCTATGTGGTTGCCTATTTCCAGCAGCAATCACAAAAATACGAACTTCAGGGGTTAGATTTTACGTGTATTCCACTTTATCACTCCCGATATACTTCCCCGCTAATGGAATGCGTGACGTCAGATCAAATTTGTTCAACGTGTAGCAGAGAGAAGAGCGCAATGTCACACAGCATCTTTTTGTAAGAGTATTTTAAGAATTTTGCAGAAAACTCGAAATATTTTAAAACAATTTTACAAACACTATCATGACAATCATTATGACATAATTTTGTTTATCAAAGTCGTGTTTATGGAATTTCAGCTGATGTGTTCCCACAAGCACTCAAAAGTTAACATATTGGACCTTTGAAAAACAATCCCAATACTCAAATCGCCCTACTAGCTATTTTAGAACCTCGAAGCTCACATAATAAAATATTTTTGTAAAACTACTACAACTACTATCACGCCATTTCCCCGTAAGGGTAGGCAGAGAGATTGGACCACCACACACGTATACTATCCTGGCATACATTTCTAGCTTCTTCCACATTTCGAAATCTTGTCATTCATGTCCTTCGGTTCTGTCTACTTTTGACATGACCAGACTTAAGGTTTTGGTTATTCTGATCATGCTACATATAACATATGACATCATGATTATGTTCATGTATATGAACAAAAAATATATACATAAAAAGTGTATATATCTGATAAAATAACCATTCTCTTATTTTGCCTTTGATTTTTTTGATAGTGCCATTTTTAAGACCGTTTGGCAACAAATTAAACATAACTAGAACCACATAATATTTTAGATTCAAAACAAAATGCTGATACGATATTTACTCTTAGGAGCAAACACTTACTTGCACTAAATATAATGTATTAAAATATTAAGACAGAAAAGCAGTTGAGTATATGCAAATGTTAGGTGACATTTTTTTTTTATTGGCTTTTAAATCTTAATCGACGCATAATCTATGTAAAACTTAAATCTGTATCAGCCCAATGTTCAATAAGTCTTCTTGCTAACAGCTGCGAGTAACCTTTTTTGCTGAAATCCGCTTTTTCTGTATATAAGGGTCAATATCTGAACTCTTTACTCTGTTAGGACTGTCACAGATGACCTCGGCTAACCGTTTTTCTCTCCCCCAATTTTCCCCAAATAAATGCTTTGGTGAACATTGCTAAAGGTTTTCTATAAATCATTTTTCTTTTCAAATTTAAAAAAAAAACTTTTAAAAGATCGACAGAAGACATTTATTTTATTTATAAGTTTTATCATTTTTTCCAATATTTTTGTTACGTTACAATCTTTATAGACCAATTCTGGGATTTCGATTTTTTTAGGAATACGTCATATCTTAACAGAGACGATGAAAACTTTCATGTGTATCTAAACAATGATACACGAATCATTAAAAAAAAAAGAAAATTAAGGCATTTACAATATTTTGAACTGTCGTTGGACGGTTTAAGTGATCAGTTGACACAGTTTGTTATATTTACTATTCTTTGTGGTATTTGTATTTTCATATCACCTTAATTTTCACTTTATTGTGAAATCAAGCATTTTTTCACATTCTTTGATAACTTCTCTTTTTTTTTATTAAGCCAATCAAAAGGCCATATAAAGCAATAATAGATTGTCAATTATGAGTAATACTTAATTTTAACATTCTTTAAATCTACTCAAATTAAAAAAGTGTATAATTAACAAGAGGTATGTATATAGCACAATCTAGGCGGAAATGGCAAGTGTGACATCGCGAGTCAGGAGAAACAACACCGCTTGCTTTTTAAATGCCTGCCCTCGCTGTAGGAGCACATCGGCAGTACCGTTTAGTGGGATTTCGTTTACTGTTCTGATAATCCTTGGCAGAGGGGAAAAGAATCCAATGTTAGTTTTATAATTTCCCACAGCAAAGACAGGATTAGTACGCAAGTTACGGCGAGGTACATTCAAGTTTATCTGAGCAAGAATATCATGGGCATTTATACAGTTAGATATTAATTTGTGCAAGAAAATCAAACCAGTCAAATCCTTCTGAATTCTAAACCAAAGATATGAAAGTACTCTAGACGATCATAATAGTTGATTATGAAAGTATTTGATCCGATTCTAAAGATTAACGACTTTAAAAATTTACTTTGTACCGATTCAATCCGTGTTATTAGGATTAGGAGACCATACTTTAGAATTAAATTCAAGTGAACTATAAGCGACACCTGTTGACTTTTTAGTAACATTCTTTTTTCGAGCAATTTTTAAAAACCTTTTTACTGCTGCATTTTACTAAATTTTCATTCAGTGCGTTTTCACGATTAAATGTCAGAACTTTGGCAATCGTATGACAACCAAATATTTATTAAAGACCTTTTTTAAAATACCCCTAAATTATAGTATTATGATTAACATGCTTATGCCTGTGTTCACTCATAAACTGTCAAAATTATACGATTTTCAGAAAGGTATTTTGAAAAATTTACTATTCTTCTTTAACCAGGTTGCCGAGATTCTAAACAGTGCAAGAAGGTCTTCTGCCGGACATAAAAATCTAGTTTACTACCGTTATACTACAATTGTAAAATATCAAATAAAACTATCTCTCATATTTCGTATATAAAAGTATTTCTCCTATAACGAGCGTTTTAAGAATGCGGTGGTGGACCTGGCTTGGACAGTTGTTAATATCCACATGCTCCACTTAAGAGTGGATGTAGAAAAAAAAAAGATTTCTCGTACCTTATGTTGAAATCTGCTAAATTTGACAAATAATCAACACGCAAGCGCCGCCAAACATACAAATTAAAATGGTCAATTTTATTATGTTAGTATTTTATTAGATATGCAATATTTATTTTATTTATTTATTTTTTGTTTATTTATTTATTCACACTCTTTATCAAAATACAATTCCATGTTCACTTTGCCCAGCTAACAAGGGTACATACCCCGTTCCAAGCTAGGCAATTACATTTTAATATATTATAATAGTTAACAAATTAATATAGAGCACAGACAAACAAAATATAAACTTATTCGGATACACATTTTGATTCATATACATACAGACATACACAATATACACACACATATATATATATATACACATGTACATACACACACACGTACATACACCCATGCGCATACACATACATACATTCATCAAAACATAGACAATTTATTTATGCGAAACTTCATGGTTGTCATCGATAAATATATATTTTTTTAATTATTCCTAATTTTTTATATTTTATTTTTGACATCCCGTAAGGTTCTCCAATCCGTGGCATGCATTAACTTTTCTGAGTCAGTTTTAAAATACTGTTTTAATTCAAAAATAAATTTAAACATCCTTACATGTCAGAGCACCTTAGTACACATTAAGTCAATTTTCCTATCCCTATCACTCTAATTCTCTTATTTGGAATATAACGGGATAAATTAGTGAAAGAGCTTTTTTGTAAACCGGGAGAACTAAGTCCGACCAGATAAACCAGAGTCATCGCCTCCCCTCTTTCGGCTTTTCTATAACACTTCATACAGAGCAAACTTTTCTCTTTTTACTCTTTACAGTTTTGAAGAAATCCTATTTCCATTAAAACCCAAAAAAATATCTTAGTTCGTAAATTAATTATATTTTTAGAATCGCCCTATTCAAGAGAAGAACCATGACCTTTCAACCTGCAAACTAACGTCAACTAAAACATATTGAGTATTATTTATTATAGCTTCACGTATTGCTCAATGCTGCGATCACTGAGCATCGTGAATTCTAAGACATTAAGCATATGATTAACCTCCATTCCTCTCGATCCTGGGCCAAAGGAGGCCAGTTAAACGAAAGGCTTAATATCTAAGCATTTTACTTAACATGTTTTCTGCTCGTTTATGCTATTTCAGTTCCCGCACATTTTTTCTAAGGGGTAAAGCCAATAAAATGTCTAAAAAAAAACTTGAGATTGCATTGTAGTAATACAAAATTAAATTGGAAAATTTTACTTAACGTAGTTTTATAAGTTAATTATTTTTATTTATTAAAATTTTTAATCAAAATTGATAACGTTAGATCCTAAAACCGCAGAGTATCTTTTATTCAAAGCGTTCCATGGTCGGAAATATTTCTCCTGTATTTTTTTAACCTAGAACAAAAAACTTTTACTTTAATCAAAATACGTACATTAAAACTCTTACGAAAATAAAGTAAGATTTTTTTTTATTTTAAAGTAGCACATATTTGAATAAAATATTTTGTCTTTAAGAAAAGATCACGTAATTTATTGTTTGTAACGAAGGAATTTTAAAGCTTATTGCAAAATCCGTTCGTTGTTTGCTGTAAAATGTATCTGAAAAGATATGTTTAAAATTTAAAATGAATCGGTGTATATTTGGCAAGGTTACATGTTAGGCTACTTTAAAAACCAAAGTTTTGAGAAAAACGAGTTTAAAGTATGAATTTACATCAAACATTATAAATATTGCGTTTTCCTTCAATCTGCAATAGCAGCTATTTGGCCTTTTAATTTAACACTGTTCTCTTTGTTTTCCTTCCTATTTGACTTCAAGGATTGTCCAGCAGCTTTTGCAGCATCAGTAAGCGATCGCTCAGAAAACTGAAAAGAAGGGCAACGGGCCCCAGGACGAAAGAGATTAATGGAGTGGAAAGCCACTTACTTAAGAATAAGGAGTAAAGACCCCTTTTTTTTATATTCTTAGTTGTGAGTGTCAGTGCTATGCAAGCTCTTAAAGTCACGGCAGCTTGTGAAGATCTTTTAAGTCGAGTCCCCGTAAATAGTTTTCGCCCACAAAACCCAAGTCTATAAAGAGCTTGGCTACTGTGTGGAAGACAAGAGTACACATTTTGCTTAATCTCGCCCTCCAATCCCAGATCCGTAAAGTATCGGGCTATTAGGTTGGGAGCGAGCTATTTAACATCCTCAGATTTCACCAGTGGTCACCCGAGGATGAGGCTCCTTTTATAATGTAAAGCATCACATTCACAAATAATGTGTAAAGGCGTTTCCTCATTTGCACTGCAGAACCTACATCTAGAAGTTTCGGCAAGGCAGGGGCAAACCGTGTATATAAGCGATTATGCGCAGTTTACCATTATATTTAACTAACTAAAATAATGTTTTATTGTAACTTTATTTACAGAAAAACAAATAAATAATTAACATTTATTTTAAATCATTTCGACCGTTTGTATTTTTATCCTAATATAAATATAAATATTAATAAAGCGCGCCTAGCGCCTGTGGCGAGCCAAGAAACTAGCCAATTATTCCAACTTATTTTTTCATACAATTAAGTATACCTTATTTTGAATGTATTTACCCTAGTGCGGGTTTTTCTCCTAGATTTACCTTGCAGATTATACAAATTATTTAAAGATTCTTGATTTGGAAAACAGTATTACAAACATTGTTTCATAAAGACTATTTTTCTTAGAGATGGTACTTCTGACATAAGACCATAATTACTTTCATGCGTCATATTGCAGGACATATAGCGATATTAATTACTAGAACAATGCGGCCAGTAGACATTTCAATTGAATACCTAATATCGACTGAATTCATAGGGGTATTTTTTATTTATTTTTTAATGTAATGGATACTATATCTATATAATATAATATATCACGAAATTACATCGTTTGAGTCGATTTCATGGATGAGAGTTGTTGTATTACACAGAGCCCTAGCATAATTTCAATTTATAGTATATGTTTATTACTTACATTATATTATGTTACCCCTATGTAGGTACAAATTTATGATTTTTTTATAGCTTGCCTGTAAATAAAATCACCATTTGCCACTGTGGCAAGGTTCATTCTTGCAAGGTATTTGTTCAATCTTCAGTGCCTTTTAAGGAATAGAGATAGAAATAAACCTCATTTTATTTCGGCTGAGCTTTATTAGGTCAAAAGCAAAACTTTTTGAGAACCCATTTATCAGTTTTTTCAAATGGTGCTGACCAAGTAATTTTTACCAGAGCATTACTCTCTGCTTTCTGGCTCATGACCTTTGTTTATAACGAGGAGCATATTAAGACAACACTTAATAGAGATCAGGGCCAATTGGGGCTGCCTCAACTTCCATTGGCTTTATCCCTTAACATTTCTTCTTGTTTTCATATTATATTTTTACAAAAAATAAATTTCCTTAGTTTTTATAACATTAAAGGTATTAACTAGGTATACGTATTTATGTAAATATATTAAAAGACTTATTCTAAAAGTACTTATCTTTTTTTAAATTCATTGTTTAAGAGTAGGGATTAGTTTTTGTACAATTTTTCGTATATAATTATCCCAAATAAACAAAACCATTTCTTTCAGCCTCAAAACTACCTACTTTTTCCTTCGTATAATATTAAATATACATAAATGATCACCTTCAAATTGCCTTGTTAGGTGAATTTTTCGAAGGTATTTAAATGAAAACAAACTTTTATTTAAATTATTAACGTATTACTACATATGAAAAACCCTCTGTTGACGTTTGTGAAGTTAAAAATATCTTCATTGTTTTTATCTCTCAAATGTTCTTCATCTCTTTTGTAATTTGTCAATATAAAAACCTTTCTAGGGAGCTAGATCCAGTTTTTGTCTACAAAAAAATGGACAAACTCAAAACATTGTTGATAATTCCAACTGGTCTAAGAAGAAGTATAAAAAATGAACAATATTTCCAGGCGTGGACTAGTATGTCAGTGAAATAATTCAAGCATATGAATCTCACCCGCAACAATAAAAAAATCAGGTCTTTAACTTCACAAACGTCAACAGATAGAAGAACTGAAGGATAAAGATGTTCAAATATAGGCAGAATGGTGAATGTAACACAGTGTGTAAAATGGCCACTAAAACCAACGAATGACAGATCATAAGCCTTGTGGATGGCTATACATCTACATTCCCTTTTCTGAAATGTTCTCCATCTCTATTCAATATGAACATATTACAACAGAGATGAAGAACATTTAAGAGAAGGTAATATAGAAGTCCAGGCATCTACAGGGCTTACGACCTGTCAATGGCTGGTTTAAGTGGCCACTTTACACACTGTGTAACATTCACCATTCTGCCTATATTTGAACATCTATATTTCTTCGATTCTTTCATCTGTTGATGTTTGTGAAGTTAAAGATCTGAAACCTTTATTTATGCTGGTGAGATTCATCTAATTGAATTATTTCACCTACAAAGAAAATATTATTTTTTAAATTTCTATACTTCTTCATGGACCAGGTAATTTATCAACAATATTTTGAGTTTGTCCAATTTTTTTTCAAAATAATTCAATTAGATGAATCTCACCCGCATAAATAAAGGTTTCATCTCTTTAACTTCACAAACATCAACAAATGAAAAAATTTAAGGAATATAGATGTTCAAATATTGGCAGAATGGTGAATGTTACACAGTGTGTAAAGTGGCCACTCAAACCAGTCAAAAACAGGTCATAAGCCCTGTAGATGCCTGGACTTCTATATTACCTTCTCTTAAATGTTCTTCATCTCTGTTGTAATATGTTAATATAAACAGCTAGCCAGGGAGTTGAATCCAGTCCTTGTCTACAAAAATTTGGACAAACTCAAAATATTGTTCTATTCAATATGTTTATATTAACAACTCTTTATTGAGATGAATTCAGGCCATGTCTTCAAAAAATTTTGACTTACTTAAAACATTGTTTGTAAAACAAATGAATTGAATTGAAAGCTTGTATTTTGAATACTTAAATATATTAAAGTGATTAAAAATTGTTTAAAAATATAAAAAAGAAATACAACGTTTTATTAAATTTTTGTTATTTATCTGTACATACCATGTAGTTTTGGAAAATTTATCGTTTCTTATTAGACAAAAGTGCAGGGTGGTCCGAAAATATTTTACCCCGCGAAGCACTCGTTGGTTGCTTTATTGCTTATTGGAATGGTTTGTAATAACTTAGTTATTTATTTTTATTGATTTTTAAAGTATTGAAGTCATGATTAATCAACTAACATTTTTTATAAAAAAAATCATCATAACTATACCGTTTTATGCATCACATCAAGGCGCTGCATTGCCACACCCACTGATGAATAATGACCTGAATGTGCCCATTGCGTCACGGTACAAATTGCAAATATATAAACATATATTTGTTTCTTAATTTGTTGCAACAGATATGGAAAACATTTTAAGAAGGCAATCTGTAAGTCTAGGCATTTACAAGGCGTATAACCTGTCATTAGCTGGTTTAAGAATTTGTTCAGCCGGATGAATTTCACCCACATGATAAAGGTCAGATGGAAGAGTTGAGGAAATGTAGATGTTATAGTATAATAGTCAATGTTACCAAGTGTGTAAAGTGTAAAGTGGCTACTTAAATCAGACAACGACAGGTCATAAGCCCTGTAGATGCCTAGACTTATAAATTACCTTCTCTAAATTATTATTTATCTTTGTTGTAATACGTTTATATTAACAGCTCTCCAGGGAGTTGAATTCAGTCCTTGTCTTAAAAAATTTGGACAAACTCAAAATAATGTTGATAAATCAACCTTGTCCATGAAAAAGTAAAGAAATTGAAAAAAATATAATTTTCAGACTTTGCCTAGTACCCATGTAGATGAAATAATTCCTTAAATGAATCTCACCCGTATTAATAAAGGTTTCAGCTCTTTAACTTCACAAACATCAACAGATACATGAATTGAAGGAAATAGATGTTCAAATATGAGCAGAATGGTAAATGTTACACAGTGTTAAAAGTGGTCACTAAAGCCAGTAAATGACAGGTCATAAGCCCTGTAGATGCCTAGACTTCTATATTACCTTTTCTAAAATGTTCTTATTTTTTAATTTTCTTCACCATGTTACAGTATGTATGTAGGTGTGTGCGTATGCTTTTATGCGTGTGTATAATTTTATACACGCATGAGCATTTGCATGCCTACGTATATGCACTTATTTATAAAAAATGGTTTATATACCTCCATTTATTTTTTTGAATATATGTGTATTTTGTACTTCAATTAAATATTTTAATCCTACAGCAACCTCTGTTTTGGTGATTTTTTTCTGTATATTTGCTTTATTATGTATTTATTTTTGTTAACATGTAACTTTATATTTATTAAATAAAAAAATAAAAAATTGTCATTAAATTAATATTTAACTTTTATTTCAATTTCAAAGATGTATTAACTTTTGTGTACTTAGCAATAAAATAACGAGTTATTAGATACGCTATTACGAGTGTCGTGTATTACAGACATACCCAAAACGTGCTTAAATGTGAACAGGAAGCATCAATACTGCTTAGTCGTTTAGAAAGCTGGCTTTACCAGGATCTAAAGGATTCTACATAACAAGCCTTTGAACTGGTTCAGTATTATTGTTATTTATTTATTTATTTTTATTTTTATTTTATTCAAAAAACATACAATCATACATAATAAGTAGCAAAAACAAAAAAAATTTAACATAAAAAGATTTAAGGTTCGTAGGTTTTCACGGCCTTCAGAATACAGATAGTGTTTTTCTGGGTTATTATGCCGTGTTTGTGGGCTTTGTATTGCCGACGTTTCGGAGCACATTGCAGTGTCCATCTTCAGGGCTGAATGTATGAGTGTAGTTTTTAGTGTGTTTAATTGTGAGGAATTTGTACCGTGTCGCAGTCGGGCAATGTATGTGGTTAAGTGTGTGGAGTTTGTACCGTGGGCTTTGGAAGCACCGGGTACCATGAGGTTCGTAGTCGTAACCCATCATCCCTGTTTATGTTATTAGGATGCTTGTATATTTCTATGGCTTCCTTTATTAAACGGGCTTGATGATTTTTGGGCTTTCCAAGGACATTTGGCTCAAATGAGAAATTATGCCCTGTTTCTATGTAGTGCTCTGCAAGAGCTGATTTATCCGGGTAGCCCAACTTGCATGCACTTCCATCTTCAGCCAGTCCGAAAAGCTATGCTTCCATGGCAGCATCAGGATCCTCCCATGCTGTCATCATCAGTTCTTCGGACAAATCCAAGACGAGCTCTGACATCATGGCTTCATTGAGACAGGATGTCAGACCATCCGTCTTGAAGGTCGGAGTAAGTGCCATGATTCCAGCTAAGGATAACAAGGTTATCATTAAGCTCCCAACGTCCAATGATGCCGAAACTATAAGGGCTGCTCTCCCAAGGTTGACCAAGGGAAACCTGGTCGCCAAGGAGGGCAAAAGGTTAATGCCGACAGTCCTGCTGAAAGGCATTGAAAAAGAAACCCACGATGAAGACCTGATCGAATACATTCTCCAGCAGAATGACTCGATCTTCGAGGCCGCGGGGGAAAACAAAGACGCTTTAAAGTTGCAAAGGTCATTCCGCAACAAGAACAGTGAGCGTTTGAGAAATGCCGTCCTACTTGTGAGCAAGGAGGTAAGAGAAGCCATGATCAGCCAAGGCCGAATCAGCATCGGTTATCAGAGGGTGCAGGTCGAAGACAGCTGCCCCTTAATGCAATGCTACAAATGCATGGGCTTTGGTCATTCTGTGGCAAGATGCCTGGAAAATAAAGACCGTTGCTTGCATTGTGCAGGAGACCACAAATCTATAACCTGCACCAAGAAGGACAAAGAAACCGATTATCGATGCTGGAACTGCATCAAGATGGCTAAGGGTAAAACCGAGGCATCTAAGCACAGGGCCAACGATAGGGAATGTCCCTATCGAATCAAAATGATGATGAGAACTATGGAGAGAGTCAATTATGGCTAGCTCCATTCTGACAACCACAACCGGGATCCATTCACACATCGCCGGCGCGACTAAAGTTATACAATGGAACCTGGGCCGCTGCAAAGCGGCACAAGAAGAGGCACTGGCCAACAGACGGGGGGCGGATATACTGCTGCTTCAGGAGCCTTACACGGGCAACACAGGCAAAATTAATGCATCGGGAATTACCGTCTATCAATCGGTAACATCATCGCAGCATGTCTGTAAAGCAGCGGTTATAATCTGCAAACCCAATTTAAATGGAATTCTGTTGAGTAAATACAGTGACTCTAATACAACGCTGGTTCAAATAACAACTGACGCCGGACCCATGGTAATCGGATCCATGTACGTGGAACCAACCTCGGATGTTGCTCCCGCACTAGATAAACTCAGGCTCCTGGGAGATGTTCCCATTCTCATAGGAGGTGATCTTAACGCCAAAAATGTGTGGTGGGGAAGCGCAAGAACGGACCGAAAGGGCGAAAAAGTTGCAGATTTCTTGTCTGAACTTAATTTGCACACCTTGAATGAAGGTAATCGGCCCACTTTCGAGGCCTTTCGCGGTCACCTCCACCTCAAGAGCGTTATTGACATAACATTCTGCTCTTCAAGTCTGATAGACACCGTCGACAGATGGAGAGTGGAGTCTAACAATAACCATCTTAGTGATCACAATCCTATATACTTCGAAATTTCAGCCAGAATATGGAACCCTACGGAAACCAAAACGGCCATTTATAACAACAAAAAGGCCAACTGGGAGAAATTTTCGAAAGAAGTTCGACGTAAATTAAAGGAACGTAAAATATCACAGATTTCTTTCTCCGAAGTAAGTAACTCGCTGGATTTGGAGAAAAAAATCATTTTGTTGATGGAAATTTTAGACGAATCGTGCAAAGCAAGTATACCAATCAGGAAACCCTTCAAAAGGCAACCCTGTCCTTGGTGGAACACTGAGCTCGATAAACTAAAGAAAGTTGCTAGGAAATGCAGGCACAGGCTTCAGAACTCAGGTTCTCTCCGTAGAGAGACTAAGACACTTCCTGAGTACCTCGAGGCTAAACAAGCCTACAAAATCGCCATTGAAAAAGCAAAAACGGAATCCTGGAAGAATTACTGCGGCTCTCAAAACAGAGAAACCGCCTGGTCTGCAATTCACAGAGTGCTGGTCAACCGGAAAAAGACTACTCCATTAGCGACGCTTAAGGATGGCAGCGAATACTTGGCTTCGGCTGAGGAAAGCGCTAGACGTCTATTGGAGAGGTTCTTTCCGGACGACAATACACAACAAGAGACTAGTGAGCAAATCGACATCAGGCGGATAGCAGAAATCATACCTTATACAGAAAGCGACCCGATATTTACGGCGGAGGAGATTGAGGATATAATATCAAATATTAATCCAGAAAAGGCGCCCGGTGAAGACCATTTCACCGCGGACATCTGCCTTCACTTCTTCAATGTGAACAGGTCTCTGGTACTGGGTATGTATAATGCATGTCTCAGAGTGAGCCACTTTCCATCTCAATGGAAAATAGCGAAGGTCATTGTCATACCCAAACCGGGAAAGGATGACCTTCAAGACATCAAGTCCTACAGACCGATCGGACTTATCTCGGTATTTGGCAAAATACTAGAAAAGCTGATGATTAATCGGATCAACTGGCATTTTCATCGTAAAGGTAAGTTGAGTCAGAAACAATACGGATTTACACCCCAAAAATCAACAGAAGACGCTCTTAACGCATCAGTTAAGGTAATCAGGACTGCACTGCATGACAAGAAAATGATCATAGCGATCTCGCTCGACATAAGAGGAGCCTTTGATAACGCTTGGTGGCCATTTTTAATGTGCCAACTGAGCAATAAGAAGTGCCCTCGAAACTTGTTCATGTTGGTGAAGAGCTATCATCAACAAAGGAAAGTTGTATTGTCACACTTCGATGCCACTCTCGAAAAGGTAACGACCAAAGGATGCGTTCAGGGATCCTCCTGTGGACCGAGCTTCTGGAATTACATCTTAGATGAAGTACTCCAGAAAGACTTGGGTGCGGGAGTCGAACTGAAGGCATTTGCGGACGACCTTCTCCTGACAGCCGTAGCAGACAATACAACAGAACTTGAGAGGATGACAGACAATGCGCTGAAGATTATCACAACATGGGGCTCAAAAGCTAAACTCCAATTCGCTGAAGACAAAACCAACGTGATGTTTATAACCAGAAGAAAGGACCGCCAGCCAACCATTCATATGAACGGAGTCCAGTTGAACTATGTGGACCACTTTAAGGTTTTGGGTCTTACCATAGATCGCAACCTAAATTGGTCCAAACACGTTGACGGTGTTTGTAAAAAAGCCGCAGGTATTACAAACAAACTCGTGAGAGCCGCCAAACCCACATGGGGTGCATCGCCGGAGGTTATGCAGCAAATATACGTAGGCGCTGTAGAGCCTCTGATTACGTACGCCTCAAGCGTGTGGGTGGACGCGGTCAACAGGAAAGTCAATCGGAAGAAATTGAACTCCATCCAACGACAAATAGCCATCAGGTCATGCAAGGGATACAGAACAATTTCCTTGGTATCAGCACAGGTTTTAAGTGGATTCATGCCACTCGATTTGAGAATCAGGGAGCTTGCAGAAGCATATGAGGTGAAGAAGAGCCTCACTTTGCAAGACTTGCCACAGGACAGATTTTACCAGGGAGTGGGAGACTATTTCTCACTTCCTCATCCGGCGGAGCGCTATCCGATAGATCACGGCTATGATGATCAAGTTCTGCCTGGGACGGCGCAGGAAGAGTTGAGGATCTACACAGATGGCAGTCTCTTGGACGGCAAAGTGGGTGCAGCGTTTGTACCTTACGATGGCGTCAGAGAGCTGCCGTCGAGAAAGTTGAAACTCGGTGATTTCTGCTCCGTGTTTCAGGCGGAACTCTTTGCGATCAGAGAAGCCCTGGTCTATGTTTTGAAGAAACCACCAAACAGATGGAAGAAAATAACGATCCTGACAGATTGCAAATCTGGCGTCCATGCAATAACTGACCGAAATTCGGTCAACCCTATTGTAATGGACATTAGAACAGATATCCAGAAGCTTCGATGCAGACACCAGGACGTGTACATTGGCTGGATACGGGGACACTGCGGAATCCTTGGCAACGAAAAAGCTGACGAAAAGGCTCGGGAAGCTACACTCAAGAAGACAGCCCCCGATTTTGCCGATTTCCCGCTCAGTTTTGCCAAAAGGAAAATAAGAAGCAGAACCCTTCAAGTCTGGAACGATCGTTATTTAAGTGAACCTACCGGAAGTATAACTAAAATGTTTTTCCCTACCATTTTCCATGCCTATGATTTCAGGAGAATGCAGAATGCTGGCTACGAGCTCACCCAGATGCTTACGGGTCACGGTGGGTTTATGAGCTACCTGCATCGCTTCAAGCTCTCCGAAATCGACAGCTGCCCATGCGACGATGAAACTCCTCAAGATGTCCCTCACCTGTTGATGCATTGCCCCCTTTTCAGCTTTCAAAGACAACAGCTGGAGGCGCGATGCAGAAGCTTGGGTGAAGATCTATGCGACATCCCATCGGTGATAGGTAATAAAGAACTCACACGAGAGGTAGTATTATACATGATCAATATAGTGCAGGCTATTGGTAAAATAAACCAAAGTAGGGAAGAAAATGCCGAACACTCCTCTAGTGGAACGGAAGGCCTGTTGACTACTGCCAACAGGCCGGCTTCTCCTGAAGAGTTTTGAGTGGTTTCCTCTCCACATAAGCAAATGCTGAGAAGTTCCTGATTGGCCCACATTAGTATATCCCTCCTGATCCCAACAGTTTAGATCAATTTAAAGAAATTTAATTGCAGAAAAATCCACTTTTGAAATATAAACCTTGTATATTATAAGCAAGGTAAATAATAAAGCAACTCCTATATAAAAAAAAAAAAAAAACTTGCATGCACTCTTGTGCTCTTTTATTCTTGTCATTATGTTTCTGGCAGTCTGCCCTATGTAGACTGTTTCACAGCTTTTGCAATTTAATTTATATACTCCATCTGTTTCAAGTGGGTCCCGATCTTTTACTGATTTTAGTAAGTTTCTTACTTTTGAGGTCGTACCGAACACTGTCCTTATGTCCCGTTTCTTAAGCGTTTTTGCAATTCTATCCGTGATATTTTTGACATAGGGAAGGAACGCTATTCTTTTATCCGTATTAGCATCATCCATCTTGGAAATATTCTTTGGATTTTTTACCGACATTATTCTTCTTTTTATATCCTTCTTTTCATAGCCATTACTTTCTAATACCTTTGTCAGTATATTCAATTCCTCTTCTAGGTTACTTTCTTCACAAATACGTGTTGCCCTTCTGGCCAGCGTGTTTATGATGCCTAATTTTTGAGATGGGTGGTGATGTGAGGTAGCATGGAGATACCGGTTTGTATGTGTGGGTTTTCTATACACCGTATGTCCCAGTCTGCCATCTTCCTTTCTGCTTAATTTGACGTCTAGAAAAGATAGGCTTTTGTCCTCCTCTACTTCCATAGTAAACTGTATTGCCGGGTGGAGATTATTTAGGTGGTCTAAAAACACTGTTAATCTTTCTGCACCATGATTCCAAATGACAAATACGTCATCTACGTATCGAAGCCATACTTTGGGTGCATATGGAGCTGTGTCCAAGGCCGTTTCTTCAAATGTCTCCATGAAAAAGTTTGCTAGAACCGGCGATAAAGGATTGCCCATAGCCACTCCTTCTAACTGTTTAAAAATTTCATTTTCAAAAGAAAAGTATCCATTTGTTAAGCAGTACTCAAATAAAGCGCACATGTCTTCACTAAAAATCTCTCTTATAAGTACCATTGCGTCATTCAGGGGCACATTCGTGAAAAGTGACACTACGTCAAAACTGACTAATATATCATCCTTCTCAACTTTTAGCTCCTTTATTGTATCCACGAAATGTGAAGAATCTCTGACAAATGAAGTGGTTTTTCCCGTGTGTTTTTGAAGGAGACTTGCCAAGTATTGTGAGAGTTTGTATGTAGGAGCACCTATAGTGCTTACTATTGGCCTCAAAGGAGTGCCTTCTTTGTGTATTTTTGGTAGTCCGTATAGTGCTGGAGTTTTCGGAGCTTGTGTAAATATCTTCCAATGTAAGTCTGTAGGAATATTAGATTTCCTCACTAACTCCCTTATTCCTTTATCAATCTTATTGGTGGGATTTTTCTTTAGTTTTTCATATGTCTTGCTTTTTAATAGCTCACGCATCTTGTCAGAATATGTTTTTTGATCCAATACCACGGTTGCGTTTCCTTTGTCGGCTGGTAGAATTAAAATATCTTTATTGTCCCTTAGTTCTTTTAAACAGTTAGAAGGAGTGGCTATGGGCAATCCTTTATCGCCGGTTCTAGCAAACTTTTTCATGGAGACATTTGAAGAAACGGCCTTGGACACAGCTCCATATGCACCCAAAGTATGGCTTCGATACGTAGATGACGTATTTGTCATTTGGAATCATGGTGCAGAAAGATTAACAGTGTTTTTAGACCACCTAAATAATCTCCACCCGGCAATACAGTTTACTATGGAAGTAGAGGAGGACAAAAGCCTATTTTTTCTAGACGTCAAATTAAGCAGAAAGGAAGATGGCAGACTGGGACATACGGTGTATAGAAAACCCACACATACAAACCGGTATCTCCATGCTACCTCACATCACCACCCATCTCAAAAATTAGGCATCATAAACACGCTGGCCAGAAGGGCAACACGTATTTGTGAAGAAAGTAACCTAGAAGAGGAATTGAATATACTGACAAAGGTATTAGAAAGTAATGGCTATGAAAAGAAGGATATAAAAAGAAGAATAATGTCGGTAACAAATCCAAAGAATATTTCCAAGATGGATGATGCTAATACGGATAAAAGAATAGCGTTCCTTCCCTATGTCAAAAATATCACGGATAGAATTGCAAAAACGCTTAAGAAACGGGACATAAGGACAGTGTTCGGTACGACCTCAAAAGTAAGAAACTTACTAAAATCAGTAAAAGATCGGGACCCACTTGAAACAGATGGAGTATATAAATTAAATTGCAAAAGCTGTGAAACAGTCTACATAGGGCAGACTGCCAGAAACATAATGACAAGAATAAAAGAGCACAAGAGTGCATGCAAGTTGGGCTACCCGGATAAATCAGCTCTTGCAGAGCACTACATAGAAACAGGGCATAATTTCTCATTTGAGCCAAATGTCCTTGGAAAGCCCAAAAATCATCAAGCCCGTTTAATAAAGGAAGCCATAGAAATATACAAGCATCCTAATAACATAAACAGGGATGATGGGTTACGACTACGAACCTCATGGTACCCGGTGCTTCCAAAGCCCACGGTACAAACTCCACACACTTAACCACATACATTGCCCGACTGCGACACGGTACAAATTCCTCACAATTAAACACACTAAAAACTACACTCATACATTCAGCCCTGAAGATGGACACTGCAATGTGCTCCGAAACGTCGGCAATACAAAGCCCACAAACACGGCATAATAACCCAGAAAAACACTATCTGTATAAAAAGATTTATTAAGTTTTCGTTAATTATGCAAAATATATAAACATCTGTGACAAAAAAAAATCTAAAAAGAAACTCAAGTGAGAAAAGAATAATTGATAACATTTGCGTTTTCCATGGACGTAACAAACGCATGTGCCACTTAGAGAAAATAACACAACAAACGTTTAAAAAATAAAAATACAGTCATTAATGTTTTTTTTATATTAATAGTCATTTTACCGATATCAAAAAAAAAATTCGCGGAATCTCGATTCCTTCTTTTAAAACATAATTTTAATCTTCTTGCTATACGTAAGCGCTAAATGTGTCTGATTATCGCCTTCATGGTGTCGTGGTCAGCGCATTATCAAAAAATGCATTTCATGAGATGCTGAATGGTCTGACAGGGGTCATGCGACCAGCGTGGACTGTGCTTCCTTCCGAGTGGAACGCACACTTTACTTTGTTTTGTCCTCCCCTTACGGGGGCAGTATTAGGATCCTCTGCCTCTGGTCACTCTGGGAGTCCTACTTTATTCGAGGCTATTATCTTATTATAAAAATCCGTGTTTTTACTTATGTTTGTTGTGTTACTATAGTTTTAATTTTTTTTTTTGTATATTTGAATATGTGTATTTATGCAAATTGTTTGTGTTAACACATATTTTTAAATTAAAAAACATAGGCGTTGGGGGGATCCTGGGGGGTGACGATGACGTGTTCGCCTCTTTTCATACATCCTTCTCCCTCTTCCTTAATCTGAATAGAGTTTGTATTCCTTTGGAAAATTTATAATAACTTTCATTAGTATTATTTAGTCGTATTTGTTAAAAACTATGAAACTTAGCCAAATAAATATTTATAAAAGCATTTATGAATCGTATTATAGTCTCCATGATATTTTTGAGTTTTGATATTTAGAAGTTATTTCTACCAGGACGTCACGAGTTGTCGTTGGTGAATTGAGCAGATATTTAAAAATGAAACTCCATCGCTGTCAACATACACTCATCATCATTCCCTTTCCGTACCTTATGGTGCATAGGGCACTGAATAGATACACCAATTGAAGCGTATTTTGATTAATTTTATTACATGAAGGTAAGGTGATCAGTCTTACGCTTCAGGTACCAGTCCAGGGACTTTGAAATATTATTCTGTGAAAACATTTTTTTACATTAATATTTCATATCAACCATCTCGAGAATCGAACCCGAGACTTCTTGCATGGTATGCAAACGTACTGACCATTACGCCACTTGGCCGACATACACTAAACGTTGGAAAATAAGGCTACCCGGAAACTGTGAATCTATCGCAACACATAGCAAGGCTATTATGAATTATTTAACCCCCATAACAACAAATAATATTCATTGGTAACCTTCCCTGGAATTAAACCCGGGACCTCAAGCATGGCAATAGGTAAAACAATTTTTTTTGGTTTAATTTTTCGAATTTTAATTTTAATAATTTGAAATCTGAATGTTGACGATTTGGATATTTTAATGATTAAATTTTTTTTTTTTTAATTAATTGATAAATAACATGTGAGCACTGTTTTTTTTTGGGCAACACAGCTAGAAACATTAATTTTTAAAGTAAATCCCTTTGCACCTCTGAACAAAAAGGAAAAAAACTTTGAAAAGACAATTGTCTGAAAATAATGCGTATCTTCTATTGCTGTTTTATGAAGGGTAAAATAATTTAAACCCTCCCAACGGTCGTAGTTTTCGGCAAATAATTCCATGGATTATGGGGGTAGTTATATAATATTTCAAAATTTCAACCCCGAAAGCGCTATAAAATAATATATGGCGCATGAATTCTTCGCGAAGTACCAGCGTTCTTTTGGGCCTATAAAATGAGTCCATAAAAAATCTTATTATTAAGGACAAACTTAGACCTGAAAACAATTTATGTCTTCTTCAAAGACAACAGCTAGAGGCGCGATGCAGAGGCCTGGGTGAAGATCTATGCGACATCCCATCGGTGATAGGTAATAAAGAACTCACACGAGAGGAAGTATCATACATGATCAATATAGCGATAAATATGATAAATATAAAATAAACCAAAGTAGGTAACAAAATGCCGAACACTCCTCTAGTGGAACGGAAGGCCTGTTGACTACTGCCAACATGCCGGCTTCTCCTGAAGAGTTTTAAGTGGTTTCCTCTCCACGTGAGCAAATGCTGAGAAGTTCCTGATTACCCCACATTAATATATCCCTCCTGATCCCAATAGTTTAGATAAATTTAAAGATATTTAATTGCAGAAAAATCCACTTTTTGAAATATAAACCTTGTAAATTATAAGCAAGGTAAATAATAAAGCAAATCCCATATAAAAAAATATAAAAAAATAAATTATGTCTTATTTTAAAATGTTTTTAACTACTCATATTTTTTTTACATGTCAACAAACACCGAGCTTAAATCTTGTTGGGATTATATTGACGTGCTCTACATCTGGAAATCTATTACAAACATCGCAAAAGAGAACTTTTTAAATATTTTGTTTTTTTTTTTTAGTTAATTGATTACCATTACGCCATTTCTCCGTAGGAGTAGGCCGAGAGAATGGACCGCAACACACGTCTATGCTGACATAAATGTCTAGCTTCTTACACATGCATACATCTTGTTATACACGCCCTCCGGTTCTGCCTGCTTTTGACATAAACAGACTTAAGATTTTGGTTTATCTGATCTTGCCTCGTCTTCTTTGGTCGTCCTCGTCTCACGTTACTGTTCATTTTCGCTAAATATACTTGTTTTACCATTCTTTCGTCGTTCATTCATTCCACATGACCAGACCATCTCAGAGACCCTTTCTAAATCTGATCAATTATACTTGACTCAGATTTACACTCTCGCCTGATTTCATTATTCGTAACCCTGTCATACATTGATTTTCCATACATTTGTCAAAGAGATTCAACTGACAAGTTGATTGATAAATATCATAATAATAAAATGTAAGGAATAAAGGTAAGTTATTGATAAAAATAACGTAATTTCCAATTTTTAAACTTCTTCTTCTACTAGTAAAATGATTAATCAATGTTTTGAGTATGTTGTTAACTGGCTGGATTTCCATGGGAAATTGTTTTTAGGCATTGTTTAGTAGGTGAATTGATTCAGCCAGATGAATTTCACCAAACACACAAACGTCAACAGATGGAAGAGTCGAGAAAATGTGGATTTTTAAACATAGACAAATTGATAAATATTACACAATAGTTAAGGAAATGTAGATATTTAAACATGGGCAAAATGGTGAATGTTACACACTGTGTAATGTGGCTACTTAAACATATAAATATGCAATCGGGTTTTAGTCCTGTGGCTAGTGTCTCGGACTCATGGACCAAAGTTCTCTGGTTCGAATCCCACTCTACCCCAACTCGATTACCATTTTCTAATAGTGAGTTATTTACAACTCGTTGAAAGTGGCCATCAAAATTAAATATTTGGGTTAATCATAAGAACGAAAATATTTTTTTTTTAATAAAAGAAAAAAGAAAAAAAAAACAGTCAACGATAGGTCATATGCTTTGTAAATGTCTAGACTTCCATAATCCCTTCTCAAAAATATTTGCACTCTATTGCAACCAATTTTAATATACTTTTAATCAAAATAATTTTTAAAAAACATACCTTTTTTTACCCCATAGGGATTTATTAAGATTAACACATTACGAGAAGGAAAAAATTCCCGGTATGTAAAATATTTTAATCAGATGATCTCTTCACAGCAAAAAAGGTTTCATATATTTAATACCACTAAAATCAACGGATCGAAGAATTGAAAAAATATGTATGTTCAAAGATATGCAAAATAGTGATTGTTTCACTGCGTGTAAAGAATCCACTTAAATCAGATGGTGACAGGTCATTGTTTCTTCTTTGAAAGATTCTACATATCAGTTGTAATGTTGTAACGAAATTATTTGTAACTATATTGCATTATCTTGAACCTCTCGGTTTTAAAAGTAACATATTATCTGAACCACCATATTCATCTTTAACAACTCTCCGTTATACATTAAAATTTCTGCACAAACAACATACAACAAACCTGTCATTGGCTGGTTTAAATGGCCACTTTACACACTGTGTTACATTCACCATTTTACCTATGTTTGAACATTCATATTTCTTAAATAAGTCATTAATAAAATGCTTAGCCATTAGCACGTGTAATCAAGGATTCCCAACTGGCGACTGTAATCTGATGTTTTGTTTGTGCAGAAATTTTAATGTATTACGGGAAGTTATTAAAAAACACTTGTACTATTTTTCAAAGGATTTGAGCCATAATTAGAAACCTAATAATTTATCTTTTTAAATTTTTCGCAAATATCTCAATAACTTTTTCAAAAAAGATTTCTAAATTTGCTTATTAAACCCCCATTTACTTGAATATATTTAAAACTTCGTTTTCTTTTATAAAATATTTTCCTTCTTTTACAACAAATTAAGATCTAGATAAATTCTTAAGGAGGAAGTTTAGCCTCTCTGCAAACATTTAGACATACTCAAAACATTGTTGATCAATTATCTCCGTTTGAAATTGGTGTGGCTTAATACATTTTGGCATAACGTGATTCAAATAAGAGAGAACTCTGTGCGTTGAAATTATTTGAAAATTGTTATCATCTTGAAACACAACCGCTATTTATTTAGGCCCATAGAAGCAAAACTGTTTTCACGAAATACAAGAACCCAGGAAGAGAATACAACCCGAAATTCTTTCGCCTGTGCTCTGTTTACATTTCCTTGTTATTTCTCAAAACACCTGCGTCTGGCTGCAAACCTTAACTATTAATCATAAACTTACCATTCGCAGATTTCACAGACTATTACCATCTATATATATAAAAATGTATGTATGAATGTTTGTCCTTTGTAGACTCAATAACTATTTTACCGATTTACATGCGGTTTTTTGCAAAAATAATCTAATTTACGTGACTTTCGTTTGTAAATAATAATATCTTAATTATGTTCATAAGAAAAAAAGTTAGGAGTTAATATGTGTTTTTCATCAAACTCCCAGGGTTGCATTCGACTGAAATGCATATCCAAAAAAAAACGGAAAATGTAATTTTTTTGTACATTAAAAAAGTTTGTATTTTAACGTTTCCAAACATCAATTATTTTTAATGGATACTGAATTGATTTATTTTTTTTTGATTTCTTAATTTCAACATAATCACTTATTTTCAATAGATTTTAGTGTGATGCTTAAATAATTTTAACTGCCTTTTGATAAATTTTTGAAAAACAAATTCTTGCAAAGAATGCACCCATGTAGCGCAGAGTTTGACATTATGCAAAAATAATTTCATATTTGAAAATAAATTGTTTTATGTTTTGGAATTCAACCATAAACAAGTACCTAGGTACTTAAATAAATGAAACATTCGATTTTTTTTTTCTTTTTGAAATTCAATCATAAATAAGTACCTAGGTACCTACATATCAATGAAAAATCTTTTTCCTTTAATCCGGACAGTTTTTGCACGCTTTCATGATATAGTCACTTTTTTTTATTACTATTTATTTATTGACGTAGTTATACAGTCCATTCTAACAATGAAAAATACATTTTCTTATACTTAATACAGGTATTAATGAATTAATTTGAAATAAAAAAAATACAACTAAATAAAATTAAAGCCAGGACAAAAATAAAAATAATTACTTCCTCAAGACAAGATTTGGTCTATCTTTGTTTTTTCCTTTCTTTTGGTTTTGAATTAAATGTCAAGGTCACGTCGAAACCCATCTGGTGGTTAAATGACGAAATTTGCGATAAACATGAGTTGAGTGTCATAATTTTAGAATGCTCAGAGTAAAACGCGATCTGATTTTTCTTCATTAACATGTATTCTTGTATTTTCTTCATGGATTATGGCACTAGAGTAGTGATTTTTGCAAGATTTTGATTAAAGCACGACAAAACCGCTTTGCCAATTACATGATGAGATAAAACGAAAAACTTACCCGTATTACGAATAATTAAATTACTGAAAAAACGCAAAAATAAATAACGAGTGACCTTTTTTACGAAAAAACGTTTGCTGAATCAGCTGATAGCAGGCAAGCCAACGTTCGGGCAGGGCAACGTCTGTCAGTTCCATTAGTCTTAAATAATTTTTAAAAACGATTGCATTTTTTGCAATGGGAGAACATCATACTTTTTTGGACCATTTTATAATGTTTTTAAATTTGTATTATTTATTGTTGTGCACACACTTCTGTTCAAATGCACCTTAATTAATTTTTAAAAAAAACATCTTAGTTATTTACTTCTTTGTAACCACAAAATTCAATTTTATGTGGAGCATTAAAAAAATTTTATGACATTGGAAAACACATCAGAATTCATACTGAAGGATAGTTATTTTGTATAAAACGACTTATTAATTTAATTTATGTTAATTAATTGTTATTTTTAGAGCACACATTTGAATATGTTTATGTGTGCCCTACTTCAAAAAATCAGACGAAATACAGAAAAGTGAAATAAATAAAAATAGAGTTATATATTTTTAGAATCTAAAATCTAAAATCTTTTTTCTAAACTCCAAGTTTAGAATATAAAAAAAGGAAAAAAAAAGAATATCAAACAGTGTTCACAAAAGTATTGTTTATTTATTATTTTATACATATTTAGGTATAAAAAAATACTTTATTTTACTTAAATTTTATTTTTTAACTTTATTTTGTTGAAATATTTATAAATTTCTTTTTATATTTAGAGAGAGAAATCCCTCCAAAAAACTGCGTTTGTATTTTGACGGGACTAAAATGAATGTTCAAAAAGTGCTAACGTAAAAGAAAATTATGTATATTCATATATATTTTTTATTTTTATTTTTATTAAAATGAATATTAGCGTTCTTATAATTAACCCAATTTTGGTGGCCATTTTCAACGAGTCGTAAATAACTCACTATTAGAAAATGGAAATCAAGTTATGGTAGAGGGGGGTTTGCACCTCGGACCTCCGGCCCGTGAGTCCGCAACACTAGCCACGGGGCCACAACTCGATTTCGATTCGAATATTAATATATAAATTACCCGAACCAAAGATATGATTCTAGCTTGCTGCTGGCTGTTGAAAGTACTTTGAATTTGTTAAAATATGCCTAAATAATAACCAATTATCTTTGAATTCCATGAATTGGACCATATTTTCATATGAAACGATTTATTTGGTTTTTTTTAACGGTTTTTCACAGTATAAAAAAAAAATATCATATCACACGAGAAAGCATTATATTTGTTTCCTACCGTCATTTTTTGAATTTCCATCGTAAGTGTTGAGACTGAAACTCCGTTGTGCACTGCCAGTCTAGCTTCGATTATTAACAATATTTAAACACGTTTTATTCTAGACTAGGTACTAGGTACTAGGTTCCAACATGTTCTAACGTCAATTTATAATAATTTATGAACAGGAACAATGTTCAGAATCCATATTCAATTTATGGACGGAACATAGGTTATGGCACACTCCGTACAAGGAGACTCACTTGAAATATATTATGTATTACTATATATGGGGATTAATGGAAGAAGTGCCTATGTCAGTTATTGAATCAAAGATTTCAGCTTTTTCACTCAAATAAAAGTCGACAAATGGAAGATTTACGATAGTTAAAATATTCAAACATACACAAAATGGTGAATGTTACAAAGTGTGTTAAGTGGTCATTTAAAACATCCAATGACTGGTCATTAGCCCTGTCAATGCCTAGGCTTTCATGTTCCCTTCTCAAAAATGTTTTTTTTCTGTGTTGCAAGAAATGTAAATTTATAATTGTAAAAATATGTATGTAGTTTTATTCCACTTTTATTTATTATTTTTACTAGTGACCGGGTTTTGACTGACATCAGCAGACTAGTGGGAGACTAAACCAATTTCTGTATTATATACAACCCCTGTAAATCATGATCCGGGAATTTCGCTTTCAGAGAATTACTTAATTACCCCCAGGCCCGGGGACAATACCCGCCACTACCAACCAGCGGTCTCTGTTATAGCTTTCATTAAATTTAAACACATTTATTTCAAATACATTTTTACTATGAAATTTCATAATATCTTTTAATTTACATTTGTTTGTATTATTGACATTCAAACAAAACTTAAATTCGTACAATTGTTAATATTTTATAATTAAATTATTTTAATTTAAGCACTTTTATTACCATAATTATATAAAATCATGATTTACAACCCCTGTTTGCACTTGTGTATAACATAGAAATTTGTTAAGTCTCCCACCAGCGTGACGATTTCGATCACGACGAATCCCGGTCACTGGAGAAAATTATAAATAAAATTAGAGAAAAACTATATACGCTACTACTATTACTACTACCATCACGCTATTTCCCCGTAAGGGTAGGCAGAGAGAATGGACCGCCACACACGTCTATCCTGGCATACAATCCTAGCTTTATCCACATTCATACATCTTGTCATACATGCCCTTCGGTTCTGTCTGCTTTTGACATGACCAGACTTAAGATTTTGGTTTATCTGATCATGCCACGTCTTCCTTGGTCGTTCTCGTCTCACGTTGCCGTTCATTTTTGCCATATATACTTGTTTTACCATTCTTTCGTTGTCTATTCGTTCTTCTTGACCAAACCATCTCAGAGACCCTTTCTTATCTTATCAATTATACAACTATATACGTATTTTTATTATTATAATTTAAATGCAATTCCACCAAAAAATGTTAGTAGAAATACTCAATCTTGTGGGCCTTAAATGTATATCTAGTTTCATTCATTTGACTGAATTATTTCACATACTAGGCATCGCCTGAAACATTTGGACAAACTCAAATATTGTAATGAAACCAACTGGTCCAAGAAGAAGTTTAAAAATTGAAAAATTGTTTTCAGGCGTTGCCTAGTATGTGAAATATATCCGTCAAATGAATCTCTTCACAACAATAAAGGTTTCAGCTCTTGGACTTCACTAAAATCAACAGATGGAAGAATTGAAGAAATATTGATGTTCAAACATAGGCAAAATAGTGAATGTTACACAGTGTGTAAAGTGGCCACTTAAACCAGCCAATGACAGGTCATAAGCCCGGTAAATGCCTTGACTTCCATATTCCCTTATTTAAGGTATTCTCCATCCCTGTTGTAATTTGTTAATCTTAATGACCCCCGATGGGGTGAAATCCAGTCTTCTGTCTATGAACATTTGGACAAACTCAAATATTGTAATGATTTATTATTGTTTGATTGTCTTTAAAGACTCTTGATTTAAGTATCCCTACAAAAAATAATCGTACGGGCTGAGATCTGGGCTCCGTGGAGGCCACTCAATGTCTCCTCCTCGTGAAATGAGTTTCCCGGGGATCATCTCCTTCAAACGGTTGAAGATAGGTAACATTCGGCTTCAACTCTTGCATCAGTTTATTTTTATTAGCTTTTAGATGTAAACCGTGGCGTAAAATTCTTCGTAAAGTGGTCGTCTTGTTGTTTAAACTAACACGCTTAACAACTTCTGGTATCCTCGCCGACTTCGGGTGGCCTTCATTCATTATTCTTACTCTTGAGCCGTATGTCTTTAACATTTTGATCAATTCCCAAATAGACATTGCGCTAGGTGATTGACTAATGTCTTGTAAACTGAAGTGAGCCCGGTACATTCGTCTCGAAATCGTCACGGAATAATTGTTTACATAATATGCGCGAATACAAAACGCGCGCTGCTTTCTCTTGAATGGCTCCATGGCGACTAAAAATGCCACAAAATAGTGCATCTAACGCTAAAAAAAACGATACAAACCGTGAACACAGTTAAGGCCCATTCAATATTGATAATTTTTACAGCCATTGGTAAAATAGGATATTTTGAATAGTCAAAAATAACGTTAGAAATGAAATATGCCTTTTTAGCGGATTTTTATGATTTGAATGATGTAACTATTAATGTTTTCAAAATGCGTTTTCACTTATAATTTTCGGGTTATCAAATAAGCACATACAAAATGGTTCACCGTTGGCATCACGTCATTTTGACGTCACCCGTTATGCGCTTCTAATAATGATTGCGTACAAGTTAGGCTGCAAAACGTCATGCCGTTTGTCCCACGGGGCGCAAAACGTCTCGTTTTCTGGTAATTAACAATAAATGCGTGTTTTAAAGTTTTGTAGAAACATCGTCCGACGTCGCACGAAAAAAAAACGTTTATTACCTTATTTTTTACCATTTAAAAAATAAAAATCAAAAAATCATGAAGAGATCCTATCACACGTTTCCTAAATTGTTGTAATTCTAAATAAACTCAGCATTCATTACACAATGAACTCTGTGTCTTCAAGCGATTTTTTATATCTAGATTTTACACAATAGACAACTGTAGCAAAAAAATAGTTTTACTTTTAAACAAATCTATAGACAAATCATAATAATATAAAACAATATTTATTTGAGTGTTTTATACGAAAAATTGCTACGAAAACAAGCATTAAATAAGTATTTTTTATGACATATGCACTTCTAGCAGTAACTTCTTGATATGTCGCATTCTATGTATACTCCAGAAATATGTAATATTATTGTACCTGTATAGATCACAGATTTGGATGATTTGTTGAATAGTCAGATTAACCATAATTGGATTTAATCCTGGATTATTTAATACTGATACGTTCGACTAACGGGATTTATTTGCTTATTCAATAAATACAAGTCATTATGTTTACAGACAATTAATTATGAAATCAAGTACTTTCAAAATTCCTCTCAAACATAACCATAATACACGCTTTACGTATAATGATGGTTTGGCAGTACCAAAAGTATGTAATAAGTATGGTAATAGAATTCTCAAATATTTAGTACATAGCATTTTTAATTTATTGCCAAAAAAACTTAAATTTAACACCCAATGTAACAAAAGTAACAGGCGCCGTGGCGCAGTTGGTAAGACAGCTAACTGTGAAACTAGCGTCACGGGTTCGATTCCTGCCAGTTGCAAGATATAAATCCAAAAAAGATTTTTTCATTTGGTCTGGATGTTGTAGCATATTTTCAAAACTACCTTCCATATCCTATTTCCCACCTTCTGAAAAGCATCTAAAGAAGAGGATTAGCAAGTTATTCCTTTAAAAAAAAAAAGAGTTCCTTAAATTCCTTATAATGTCTTCCCATTTATTTCTTTTTACTGGATTTTCAGTTACACTAAAATAATATTAACTGACATTCAATACATTTTTTAAAGGCCGCATTCATTAATAAAGTGCACCCCTGTTGGTGAGAAGAGCTGAGTTTGACATTTACAAAAATAATTATTTATTTGAAAATAGATTATTTTATATTTTGTTATTCAATAATAAACAAGAACCTATTTAAATTCAATATTTGAACAAAAATAATTAAAAGTTTTAGAATTCGATCGTTAACAACTACCTTATTATCAATAAAAGGTCATTTTCCAAAATAATAGTAGGAAAGCCAACGTTCGGGCAGGACAAAATCTGTCGGGTGCGCTTGTATAACATATATTTTTAGAAAATAAATCCATTGCCTAAATAAATGTAAAACGAAAAAAATAAATAAAACAACTTTGTTTTTAACCACTAATTTTATTTTCCACCTACCGGTTTCAAAGCAAACAAGCTTCTTCGTCAAGGTTTACGTAATTAATGAATTGATTCCTTTTTTATTTTTATCACGTTAACTAAATACGTGGACCCAATAAATCAAGTCGTTTTTTTCCTCACACGGGTGGTAATTTTATATCATTATTTTTGAAGCTAGACAGGAGAGAACTTAAAGAAATATTGTTTATTTGGTTATTAATTATTGTTTTCTTATTATGAATCGCTTTTTTAATTTCTAAGATTTCTAAGTTGTCTAATTTTTATTTTATTTTCAACATGAAGTACTTTTAATCCTGTGTATTTATTGAAGTTATGATTATTTTCTATCAGATGATTTGCGAATTCAGAAAAACTATTATTATTTAAGCATCTTAAGTATTTTTTTACTCGAATATTAAAGTTTATTTTAGTTTTTCCAAAGTTAGTGCTTCAAATATAAACTTTATAAAAAATGTGTAGCGGTTTACTTGAAGATTATAAAAAAATATTTGTTATATTCATAGCAGTTGCTGAGATATCAATTGATCTATTGGAATTTGCAACGCCAAAAAAATTTTATGTACTTTTCTTTAAGTTAAAGAATTTCCCATTTCGAAGTTAAGGTATTATTTCGATTTTCATGTCTACAAGATGGAAGCTTTCGTTATCACACGCTGCAGACAGTTTTCTAGTACTATCTCAAGTGGTTGCCTTATTGGGAATCGAACCAAGCTACTTCTGGAGAGTAGTGGAGACTTTTCAAGTGGACTACGGGGCAGGGTTGCGCTTCACATTATCATTCTCATCACACTAAGAGAAAACTTGCGCTGGTGTTCGTTATTTGACTTGCAAGATCAAAACTTTGAACGTAAATAAACCAGCGCTCACGTTTTATTTTTATTGATTACCTCATAAATTAAGTTAACCAGATTACAAAATCCCATATTTTCAGTGAATAAACGATCCAATGGAATTGCTTCAAAAATATTTAATGCAAAATAAAAAGAACTCAAAATTTAAAACAAAATTTAAAATTTAAATAACTGTATATATAAATAGTATTCACCTCGACCTCGTGGTGTAATTGTAAACGCGTTTGCTTACCATGCTAGCGCGATTCCCGACATAGTTGATATGAAATATTTTATTAAAAGGGTGTTTTTACACTAAAAATATTTCATCGTCCCTGGACTGGAACCTGAAGCGTGAGACTTATCATTTTACCTTCATATAACAAAAATGATCAAGATGCGTTGCTATTGGTGTGCTAATCCAGTGCCCTTTCCACCATTTGGTGCGCAAAGGGAATGATGATGGTGATAAATAGTGTACCTAGGGATTTTTTTTAAATGCACGCAGTTACTTATAACCGTTTCACTTTGTATAGTTAGTACACATAGTATTACTTGCACTTTCTATTTAAACTATAAGTAACGAAAAAATGTTTGAAAATACTATAAAGATGGATAGGGAGCTAGGTAGAAGTAAAATGGATTGTCTCATTCGCCCATACCAATATTGAATCAACTGCTTCACAAGTAAATAGATTCTGTTACGTTTTTGTTCTTTCATTATACGTTTTTTAATATAAACAATAAAGATGTACACTAATTCATTATAAACATAAATTCGTATTGTTAAAAATTGTCTGTAAATTTTGTAAACTATCTTTGTTTATTAAGTTTGTCTTTGTTGTTTATTCTCAATGTTAAAATATTTTTAAAAATGTATATTTATTTTTTTTATTAGGTAAACAAACAGTATGTACACATATATTGCCAATTTCTTTGTATATTAGTGTAAGAAACTCATGCACACACCAAAAAAATTGTTGACACTAAATACAATAATTTAAATTTTATTCAATAAAATAAATATAAAAGAAACAAAATGAAAATATATATATTTAATAATAAAATAGAGTTAAATATCTGCTTCTCTCAAAATTTCTATATTTTTTACCTTAATTTACATAAATTGTCACAAAAAATATCAGCCTCGGTAAATATACAGTTATATTGGTAGCATATTCTAGGTATTGTAGATTGTTTGAAATAGTTTGTTGAGGCGTTTTCATTGTAAAACAGAAAATTTTGTCTTGTTGGTTTAGATGGCACACGGAATGGAAGTCTTTCATGTAGGTTAGGAGAATCCGTTATTGTTTTATTAGTATAGGACTACTTACGCTCTAAAGATAAAAAAATTCCTTCTTAGAACAGGCTGTGCCATGTTAGATGGAGACTATCATAAACAGAGAACACTCCGTTTTCATTTTACATCTATTGGTTTTATATAGATTCCCTGTTATTAAGTATGTATATTATTTTTTTGCAATAAATTTATAAATAAATATATAAATAAATTATCAAAATGCACTTCGATTGGTGTACCAACGCAAGGCTCTATGCAACATTAGGTGCGGAACTAAATGATGATTATGAAATATATGTATGTATGTGCAATACTAATATTCGCAATATAAATGAATTGAGTATAAAAAATGAGAAATAAGTGCAGCGTAGTTTGATTATCGGTTACATAAATTTAAGGTGATCAGTCTTACGCTTCACGTGCCAGCCCACAAACAATAAAATATTGCAGTTCGAGAATTCTTTAAAATCAATATTTCACGTCCACCCTGCCAGGAATCAAACCCAGGACCTCAAGCCACTACACGACAAGGCTGACTTTACGTTTCTAAAAAATGTATGCTTTATGCTTTTTTTGAACCTTATAACATATCATTTAAAATTGGAGAACACTTATCAAAATAGGATTCAAAAGAAGAAAAATACTTTTTGAGGTTTGCGAACTGATGTTATTAATTTGCTGATTGAAATGATCACCTTACCATCTGTTAAATTCAACATGTTGTCTATGTTTCAACATTTTTTAAAAACTTTTTTAAATGTTGCTCTCTTGAAGTAAAATTGATTTGATTTTCGCAACCTTGTTGTACGTTTTTCCTTAGATAAATTAACCACCACATACACAAAATCCTCCCGAGTCATTTATGCTCTCAATTCTTAAGAGGAAAGGTGGTCTGACTTTTGGTCAAACAAACGCAATCCCATATTTTCTACCTGGATTTGCACTAGAGTAGTGATTATTTACATAGATATTTACCAGTAACGTATCTTTGTCGTTTTGCTTTTTTGATAAAATTGTATCTTATGAAAGCCAGGCAGGGGCGAATTTTTCTAGTAACCATTTATTCGCAGCTTACCATATTTTTTCGACATCGAGAGTAATGTTTTATGTTACATTATTATAAGATAAAAACACATCACAAAAAAAAACATTGCATTTCTTGGGTTCGTAAATTTACATCATACTCCTTTATTTCAGACAGCGAGTCAGTTGCGTCTCTATCTGCCAAAATTATTAGTAATGGATTACACGAAAAATCTCTGCCGAAGAAAAAACATGAATTTATATACGTCTTAAACCCAAAATTTTAGGATCATGTTCGAAAAATTACACTTGCGATAACAGTGAAATCGTGCAGTTTTTTTAATGCAATAAAGTATTTCAACACTTTTTCATACGAGCTATTATTTTTTTAAATAAATCTATTTGACTTACTTCTCGGTCTAATGGAGGTGGCATTATGTGCACAATATGTGTGAGAAAGGGATAACGAATAGATTTTGTATGTTTTCACACGGAAGTTACAATAATAGGTACTTGATAAGTTTAGGTGGTTTTGAAAAATATGTTTTTAAGGGAAATTTTTTGTAAAATAAATAATATAACGAATCGATATTCGAATCCATTATATAAGCGTATCAGTTTGAATCCTTCGTATGTTTTAAAAAACAAAGAATTTGTAAACAAAAATAAAAAAAAAAACTACATTTATAAAATGTTTTTGTACAGACTTTGTGTTGATGACAGTTGAATAATAGGTTATTCTTCAGTGAAACTTTAAAATTATATTTGAGTTATGATAAAAACGTTACAAGTGGATAGTGTTAAGAATAAATAAATATTAAGAATTATAAAATGAAAAACTTATGTCATTTCGCGATTATCGATATGATATAAAAATCAATGAAATAATGATCCTGAAAACGTAATTCACGTTTTGTTTAGTGAACTATCGTACTCTAAAAGGAATACTTAAAAATAATTTAGTTTTTATCTTATTCACAAAGAAAAAGTGTTTTATTTCAAGACAAGTTATTAAAGTCAGACTTAAAGAAAGATGCATCAGTACGCTAATAACTGAATTATACAGTTTTATAAATTACTCTTTTGACACTTAGAATAGAACATAAAATAGCCGTGCGAATGAGTCGTTGCTTTCTATTACGGGCTATGACGGGGGTTTGAACCCTTTACGGGTTCCAGTTTTTTTTTGCAATCATATTTTTTTATGCATTTTTTTAAATCAAATGTTGGTGCTACATTAGAAAATATTTTTACTGAAACTTTTAGCCGCTTGTGCCATTTGTTATTGATCATTTATCAAATATAAAATATACCTTTTTTATGTGCCATACTACCGTTTTTAACATTTTATCAGAACTTTCGTAGCTTACCAATCTAAAAACCCACTGCTCGCTACTGAAGCCAGGACTATCCAAGAATGCACCCAGTTTTATCCACCGTCTTCAGATGTATAGTGTTTACCTTTTTTTTTTAAATATTATAAATAATTTTGAAAAACGGAAAATATAATTGCACAGAAAATATAATTTTGATAGTCTTTTTTCACAAAAAAAACAATATTGGTTCAGTTTTATGGTGTAGAAAATATGATAAGGAAACCTTGATTTTAAAGATTTTATTTAGGTAAAATCAGTAATATTTCAATTTTATTTCTTAAAATTTCTCTGACACCAATCATTAAAAAAATCTTTGTCTGCACAACCCTTATGATTATAGCGATACAACACTCTACTGTCGACACCCCCACTGACAATAAGGTGTTCATTCTCTACCTCTTTTCTGCTCCTTAAAGCTGGCTGAAATTTTCTCATATAAACTCAAAGAGGTATACTCACAAACGGGGAGTAATTTTTGAGTTATTTTAGCGAGTTAATACTAGTTCTTTCGACAAAATTTTAAGTATGCATAAATCCTTAGAGACACGGACAGAATTTCACGCTCCTGGGAGTTTGTCAAGATTCGGAAATATTAAAAGGTTCGTGATTTTATTCCAGTTAAATGACCGATACGAATACTTTGTTCAAAACATATGTAATGTAAAAATAAAAATATTTTTCAAAAAAAAATACGAAAAGCAGGTTTTGGCAAAAAAAACGGTATTCTATAAAATAAGGTTTGAACTACTGAACAGCTGAGGCGAATCGTCCAAATAAGCGACTATGAACGGTTTACCATTGTTATTGACTTTCAAATCGGGTTGTGGTCCCATGGCTAGTGTCTTGCACTCACGGTTTAAGGGTCCGTAGTTCGAATTCCACTCTACCCCGACTTGATTCCCGTTTTCTAATAGTGAATTATTTACAACTCGTTGAAAATGTCCCAGGTACCTGAAGCATAAGACTGATCATTTTACCATCATATAACAAAAATGATCAAGATACGCTTCGATTGGTGTACCGATGCAGTGCCCTATGGACATAAATAGTAATTCAGAATATCTGAAACTATTAGTGTTTTTATATTTAACTCGTATGTGGTCAAAAATAATGAAGTGATTTATTTTAAATAAATTTAAAATGTGTTTCCACAAAGTAAATGCTGAAACAATAAATAATGAAATGTGTTCAAAAATTAGTACTTTTTTGGATTTTAAAATTTATCGTCCTTTTCCTGTAGCCTTTTTTATTTAATTATTTATTTATGCTTTATTTAGTTAGTTTATGACATTTTAAAAACTAATATAAACTTTAAATAAAATCACAATTTTTTTATCAAAATTTCTCAATAACATCTTTTTTTAAATAAATTTTAAATATTTCGATCTTTTCTATCTCCTTTATTTTTTCAGGTAACTTACTGTACAGCTTTAATTCTTTGTACAATGAGTTTTGAAATTCCGTTTTTCTCCTCATGGATTGGTAATCTTATATTTTTCTATCCCTTGTTTCATATGTATGACATTGTTGGTGAAATTTTATTATTGTTTTTATTTTATTCATCCCCTTAATTATTTAATAGATAAAAATTGCTAGCATTATATTTAACTTGCTGCTTTACAGTGAGCAAGCCAATTTTTTTGTGCATTATTTCTACATTAGAATAGATATTTCAATCCTCATCGCTTTATTTTAAAGAATTTGTATATTTTTAATTTCTCTTTCATTACATAAAAAAAAGAATAGAAGAACAGGAATTTATGTGTGGACATATGGTTGTTTTATAAATAAGAACACTACTCTTTAAATCTTTTACACTTTACAATCTTCTCATAAATGATTTCTTTCGTTACAAATTAAGAATGTGTTTTAAAATTCAAATATCTATCCAAGTCATTAAAATTATAAATAAAATGTGTACCCACACCCAGGCTATACTTTTTTCAGATTTTTCTTTGTGCTCATGGGATTGTGTATTTTGTATTTGTAATTAATTTTAATAATATTAATTAGTATACATTTGTAACAAATACAAAATACACTATCCCATAAACACAAAGAAAAATCTCAAAAAGGCATAGCTTGTGTGTGGGTATAGATTTAATTTATAATTATTTCAATTACTTGGATAGATATTTGAAGTAATTTGATAAGTAAGTAATTTTAAGTTAGCTCTTTTAATTACATGAATAAAGGTAAATGCTATTTATTTGAGTGCATTTTCCTAAAAGCACAATTCCTTTAGTGTTTATTTATAGACGTGTAAACCTTAGGTTTTTTTTGCTTAAGGTGAAACTTTAAAGCCAGTATGTGAAGAAGTTGTCACACGCCCGTGTTGGTAATTTAAAACTGAAATGTTTGAAGAGAAAAGTGTGTCAAGAAGGAAATGCATAGAAAATTTGAAAAACAAAGTTTACATTGCATAACTTGACTACCCTAACCTTGCCTGAGGAAGTGAAAATATTATTTGATATATTATAAGAGAGAAGTAGATCAAACGAAGCACTAAGCGTGTTTTAAATATTAATAATAATGATTGACACTATCAATATTTAAAGCAATAACTTTGAGGTCAAATATTTTACTCAATGCAACTACATATTTGTATTCGAACCCTTACTTAATTTTCCTTGTCTACCGGCTTCGAGACGTATCAGTCTTTTTGTCAGAACACTAATTAATCTAACATGCAAATCTTATAATACACCTCCATCAAAGTTGTTTTAACATTCTTTGTATTTTTTTTTTACTATTGGCATTTTATCCTGTGAAGAATTACTTCAACCTGTAGTTGCACTAAAATATAAAACGAACGTGCTGATTTGAAACCATGTGCTTTTAGTAGCTTAGTTCAACGTGCATATATTAGTATTTTTGAAATTTATTTTGAAATTCTATTCGAAAAATTTGTTTTTGCACCATAACAGGCCAGGAGGCCCAATTGCCGTGGTGAATTACATCACAAAACACTCAGGCTTGGAAAAAAAACTTTTTTTTTTTATTCTCACCGGGAATCAAACCTGGAGCCTTCCAGGTGTGAGTTAAGCGTTTTGACCACTACAACTCGGAGGCCGCCCTGAAAATACTGTAGGAGAAATAGTTTAAGAAAAGAAGAGAAGAGGAAGGATGGAGTATTAGTTTACTGGGTATACCCTATACCCGCCCTTATTGTCACCCTGACCATTATCAGACGTAATTTAAACAGAGACACTGAAGTGACATCTTTGATGTTGGATATGGGATGATTTCACAGCTAAGCCGCATGGAAGTGTCCATATAGTGATATGAGTCAAAGAAAGAAGAGGAATTGTCGATGGGTATGAAGAGAGTGTTTTGAGAATAGGAACAAAGAGATTAACCGTGAACTGACAAGCGTTATAATTTTTCGCGGAGATATATAGGAGCGTTTGGACTATGCACATTGAACAGAAGTGAGAGGGAGTGAGTCAGCTGTCTAATTTTGAGGCATTTAAGTTGTCTACGATTATCAGAAATGTGGTCATATTTCTGTAATGTTTTTTTAAAAATTTTTTTTATTTATTTATTTCTTAAGTTAGCTTATATTAAAACTAATATAAACTATTATGTACATTTACATCATCTATATTTATTTACATTTCCTTACAGTAACTTATACATTTATTTTTAAATTCTTTCAGACACTTTTCATTCTTCATACATTCAGGCATCTCATCATACATTTTTAAACCCTTATACATCAAACAAACTGATTTGATTATGTTGTACATTGTTTTAATGTGAAAATAAATGTTTTTGATTTTTATATACAAGAGTCCCTACTTGAAACGGAATTTTCTAACAAGTCGGGACATAAAAAAATATAATTGTGCTCTATGATAAAATTGTGTATTTTGTTCATTAAATAAAACAAATAATAAATAAAATCAGTAGTTGTTGGTGAAATATGTTGGTCTTATGTCATCCGGTAACTCTCCGCAGACTATCTACCCTTTTTCCTTCTTTAGCCACATCCACTCATCTCATCCCTAACGTGTACATTTTGTATGTATTATGTGTGTTTGAATTAACTCTGAAGAATCAATGTGTTGCCAAAACTAGTTGATTGATAAAAAAATAAAGTAATTTATCTTATATATTTATCTTATAAGTAAGATAAAGCAATTTTATTCTAATATATTGATTGATATTGTTCTACAAATTATGTACTTCAAACATTTATTTATTCTTATTTCTTTTTAAATGTGTATAAACCATTTAATTTTTTATAATTACAATTCGACCGGTTTCGAGGTTACTACCTCTTCGTCAGGAATTTAACTTACTTATAATTACACGCGTTGCTATTTATATAAAAAAATATTGTATGAAAGAGACAGAAAATTGAAAGAAAGAGAGAGAAAGAAGATTAAATAAATCATAACGGGAATAGTTTTAAAAGATGAGTCGAAGTTAAATTTAATTGATTATTTATTATTTGAAGTTTTTGATTAATGGCTTTACTAATTTCTAATCGTTCTAAATTATCTAAAAAGTTATTTTAATTCATGATGATGAGGTAGTAACCTCGAAACCGGTCGAAGTGTAATTTAAAAAAATTAAGTGGTTTATACAAATGTATAAACAAATAAGTGTAAAATGTCATACCACAAAGTGAAAAATGTTTTTGATAACAATAATATATTTATTTATTCATTCAAAATTATAAAAATAAATATTTATGAACTTATTAAGGCTTTTTAGGCTATGCCCGTGTAAAGCCACAATAAATAACAATAAAAACACATCATAAAATTAAATAGATAAAATTATTATTACATAGAATAACAATCTAGAAAATAAAGATAAATGTAATAAATAATCAAATTCCAAAGTATACAATGCAAAAAAGATAATCAGAAATAATGTTTAAAATATAAATTATACAAATTAAGAATCACACATAATCAAATATACAAAATAGTGATATCATTAAAAACAATAAAGTAAGAGTATCATTTATATCAACAGAAAAAGAATATACATATATATAAAAGCATAATTGAAATGATAATTGAGATATGTATTCTAGAAACTCACTCAATACTATAGTCAGAAATATAAAATATATAAAAAATATATATATATACAACACAAAATTTAAAAATATAGATTACACAAACATCACTCTGTCAGATTTAAAATTTACACTAAAAATGTATTATGTAACTTAGTAGACATTATAATAATAAATATGTACATCTTCCCCCCCCCTTATCCTCTCTTTCGAGCATTTTTGTCCTTATCCCGCCCAATTTACAGTAACTTAATGTTCTTAAAATAAATATTAAAAAATCTTTGATTATTGAGTACATGAAAATAACATTTTTATATGTATAAATTGTATGTATTTATTTGATATGTAATATATTTTCTTAACTAACTTTGTATACTATGTGGAAATCTGTTATTAGTTCTGAGTTTATACACTATATCTGTTTGTTTACTAAATATATGTTTGTAAAACTGTTGATTTCCCAAATAAAATAAAATAAAATTAAATAAAATAAAATAAAATAAGAAATAGGAGCATTACAAATAAAAACATTACAAATATAATAACATTACTATTATTTTAACCTATATTAAAATAAGTCCTGAATAAACAGTCAATCGTAATCCGATTGCCAAAGTTTCGACATGAAATCATTCGTCCTACGCGCTGAATAATGACAGTTGTCCGACCAATACATTGGCTAATCGAGTGTAATAGGAACACCTGGAGGCATATTATACAATTAAGGTTATCTAGCTAGTTTACCTGGTGAATTATGGATAGTCCAGTCACTCAGGACTGAGTTGTAGCTTTGTTTAATCTCTCCACCCTGCTTTAAATAAATGATTAATTCTGTCCACCACAACTACAGAACATACAACACAAAGAAAACAAGAATAATGATCATTTTTGATGACGCTTTTTAGGCAAAAATGCTCTGTAGTATTAAAACGTTGAAAAATTAAGCGACTGTTTGTTGAAAATTATAATGATAGTTTTAATTTGTTTATCAGGACGTGCAGTGAACTGTTTTCGGTGTTTGGATGAATAATTTAATTGGACAAAGCAAATTTTTTGTTACAGGGTTGCGCATTTAAATTAAATGATTGACTGACGTATAATGTGGAATTTTATTAACTAATAAGTTTACTTAATTACCTTAACAAATATTCAAACGTAATGAATGAGAGATGTAGACAATACTGAATGAAATCTAGTTATGTTAAATAAACGCGAAATGAATAAACGTTTAAATTTATTTCAACAGAGAGGGAAAACATTTTTGAGAAGAGAGTATGGAAGTCTAGGCATTTAAAGGGTCTATGACCTGTCATTGGCTAGTTAAAGTAGCCACTTTACACACTGTGTAACATTCACCATTCTGCCCATGTTTGAACATCCACATTTCTTCGACTCTTCCATTTGTTGACTTTTGTGAAGTAAAAGAGCTGAAACCTTTATCACGTGGGTGAGATTCATCCGGCTGAACCAAATCACCTACGAGACTTCCATATTTCCTTCTCAAAACTGTTTTCCCTTTCTGTTGAAATAAATTTAAATACGAACAACTCCCCAGGGAGGAAATCCAGCCAGTCTGCAAGCATTCGGACATAATCAAACATTGTTGAATTAATGTTTACTATAAATGTCGTTAAATGTTGTATCGATCGACTGGTACCAGCGGTGAATCGAGAGAGTTTGATTTACGTTTCCGTTTCGCCGCAGTTGGTGCTTTGTTAAGTTGGTCTTATGATGGGCTTGGTACTTAGTTGGGCCAGTGTCCATAGCCAACTGTGTTTTTACAGATTAAAGATCGGTACAGTTACGCATGCGAAATAGAATTAGAGCCCTGAACTAGCGTTTTTGACTCTTGAAAATTGAGCAAAAATAAATCCGCCTCATAGCGTAGTGGTTGGCACATTTGCTGGCCATGATTGAGATTCCAGATTCGATTCCTGACAGAGTCAAAGTGAAATTTTTATTTTAAAAGTGGGTCACTGTAATACTTTTCTATCCTTAGGCAACTGTGGCGCAAGACTGATCACCTTAACTTATATGCAACAGATAATCAAAAAGGCCGCATTTGGTTAACTTATCCAGTGCGCTATGCACCAAGTTTATGAAAATTCTAGTTATAATGATGGATTTTTTTATATCCTTAATAATTTGTTTTTAATCAACAAAAATACCAAATTTTTGTAGATAAGAACTGTATTCAACCCCCTCGGTAGTTTTTTTTTATATTTACATTATGCCTCGACTCAACACGGCTTTTTTAGCGAGTCGATGCAAGCTCATAACCATGGGTCGTTCCTAATTGTGTCACCATAAACTGTGTTTCTGTTCCGTATAAATGTTTGTAAAATGTTTTAAATAAACAGAGATGAAGAACATTTTATAGAAGGGAATACGGAAGTCTAGGCATTTACATGGCTTATGATCCGTCATTGGCTGAATCAATTGGAAATAAAAAAGCTTAAAAATTGAAAAATTATTTTCGTTCGATGGGAAGCTTACTCGCATCAATAAAGTTTCAGCTCTTTAAATTCATAAAAATATAGGGTCCATAGTCCATAGTCGATGACACACACGTGTTAAATTAGTTCACCTAAAAGAGACTAATGACCGACGATGCAATGTCATCATTTTCAATCGAATCCTATACATTCGTAAAATGCAACTCTGAGTATTTCACATGAAATCGGAGGGCATCGCCCTGCAGTACATTCACATCATCCCTACCATGAAAAAATGAACTACAAAGGAATATGGTTTATAAAAAGACCACATGACGCAGCCAACGTCAGTCAGTCAGTCAGTCAGTTCAATTCACGTCAGTCCAGCTCGACCACATCACACAGTTCCAGCATGTAGTTCAAGTGCGGTTACTTCAACCCATCATCGACGTAACACTCGTCCGACATAATTCATTATTTATTCGCCATGTTATAAATAAACATCAAATAGCAATCTCGTGTCTTTTCTGTCAATCTCTAACTGGGGTACGAACTCCAACCAAACCCTCGACTACTTAATTCTACAAATATAAACGAATGGAAGAATAAAAGGAATAAAGATGGTCAAATTATTCGTAAATTCGTAATCTGAATGCTACATCTGTAAAACAACTTTATGTAAAAGCTGTTACAGTACGCACACAAACATTATTCTCTACATTCTATAACTCCTTCCCCAAATACAATAGTTACTAGATACTCCACTCTGATGCTGCAAAAACAATTTAAAATGAATACAACTTTCGGTCAATGAGGAATGGCCTACTACTCGATAAAAGTGTACAATCTACTTCCATTATCCATAAGGACAATTAATAGGTATTCACAATATAAAATTGCTTTAAGAAATGGATAATGGAGGTGGGTTGCGCACGGATCGATAGTGGATCAAGCCAAATATATAAAAATTTGTTTACAGGTATATAAATTGGCTATGTTTTTTACGATTATTTAAGTTTATTTTGCCTTTTTTGTTTATGATAATTAGGTTTATTAGATTAATTACGTTTTTATTTTATTATCATGTTAATTTTGTTGGATAACAAATTTAAGGGATGTTTTACTTATTGTTAAATGTTTACATCGGCACGAGACACCCCAGTAAGGGAACGTTATTCTGTATAATAAAAAGAGTACAAACATTGTAAAAGTAAAAATAAATCAATTAAAACATATGCAAAATGGTGAATGTTACACAGTGTGTTAAGTGGCCGCTTAAACCATCAAATGAAAAGTCATAGGCCCTTTAAATAAATTGATCAAATATTTATAAGACTGATGACGTAATGAAATTTAAGTAAGAGAATTTTCCAATTAATAATATAGGCTCACGCAAAGTGTTGCATAATTAAGTAAATTTGAACAAAAGTAACCAATTACTCGGTGCGAATGTTACAGGGAGGGGGGTGGAGGGTGTCGCTTTTTACAAAAGGGTCGCAAAATTTATTGCTCATTGTTTTAATAAAATCCATTTGCTTAAAAGGACGAAGGAAATTAATATTTCAGAGGACCTCTTACTTAGTTCCTTTTCATTAACAAATTAACTACAAAAAATACATTTCTTACAAGTACTCAGTCTTTTTAAGGAATTAGATTTATGTTTTTTTTTATTTTTTGCCGCATAAAATAATTCATCGCAATAGCGATGATGGAAAATATTCCTTGCCTTCATTTTTGTAAACTGATATAAGAAATAGCCCTTAAAAGAGATATAAGGGAAAAATTATAACTGGCTGTTCGATCGGGAGCTCTAAATAAAAAGAGCAAAACGTTTTTTTTTGTTTTTGTTACCTAAGTTCTGTGTCTTGATGAAAAGACGGGTACGCATTAAAACCGGTAGACATAGAAAAGTCGGAAAGTGGTTATATACAAATATTAAATAACATTCAGGAAAATTTCCTCTTCTAGAAAGAAATTCTGTTTGTATTTACGTTACGGATATTATTTAATTTGATTACAAACCTTCAAAATATAACGTTAACTAGACGAAAGTGAGCATTTTCGACATCTTTTTCTGTTCGTGTTTAACCGTGGGAAAGAAACAATCAAAGATGCTCATGATATTTGCGCTATGAATCCTAATATATTTATTTTCATAGTTTCGTATGTTTGAAATAAATAAGTTTATGAATCAATCGTGTTACTTTTTTCTTATCAAATACGTATGAAAAAAATATTAAAAAATATTATCACATAGTATGTTAATTCATTTGTCAGCCTCATGTTGTAATGGTCAGCGCGTTTGCCTACTATGCAAGAGGTTTCGGGTTCTTTTCCCGATATGAATGATATGAAATATCTATTTAAAAGAGTGTTTTCACACTAGACTGTTTTATAGTCCCTGGACTGGTACCTGAAGCTTAAGATCATCTTACATTCACGCAACAAAAAATAGTTAAGATACGCTGCGATTGATTACCAATGCTGTGCCTAGAGAAAAAGGATGATGTTAACTATATATATTTAAATGCAAAATTTTGTTAAAACGCATAATTTCAATGAATATTCACCTGAAATTTAATAAACTGTGATGTTACAAAGTTATTGATACAATATAATATAATTGATATTTCATTATTAATTTTAAAGTAAAAACGTGACTGCTTTAATTATAAGCTAGAATGTTTTCTTTCATTATAAAATCTTTGTAAAAGAACCTTTAAAATACCGGTTTATCTTTTGATTAGTGATCCTTACAGAACCTTTTCAATAATCAGTTATACATATCCTTTTCAAAAGTGGTCATCTTTACCCAATCCTACCCTTAGTTTGTTCTAAATATAGATTACAGATATTTATATCAAAAGTAATGTCCACCCAATTTCCTAACATGGTTGTTAATAATATTAACATGTGTTATATAAGCCTAATGACATAGAATTATAATATTTTAATTAAGGTTTGGGTTAAATATTTGAATATTGTTAAATTTACGTCTCCGTTATAATGTAGCAAATTTTAAAGTTGAATTTCTTTATTTATCGCTAATTAAATGGCTTCAGTTAGAATCGATTTTATTTTAATTTATATTCGTGACTTAAAAAGTTTTTCCTTTTATTTTTATTTGCTATTTACGTACTTTAATCTTGATCTTAATTTATTTCTATTAGCTCTACAACTTACCGTTACAAAGTTTGATTTTAAAACGATAAAGTTAAAGTAAAAATATTTTTTTTAAACTTTTTACCTAAAAGATGTATTTTTTTTAGGAGCTCAGGGATGAAAAATTAAAATAAAACACATACAAGTTGAGAAAATCCTGTAAAACGGTAAAATGGTTCCTGGTAAAATGGTTATGATTGATAGTTGTATATTTTTCTCTATTCAACTGAATAGCCGTCGCACTCTTACTGTATATTTTTTACCATACACCACAAATTCCTTGAATAATTAATCAATCAGATATCGGTAAGGTTTGTACAAAATTACTCGTCAATGTTTTTTGTATTATTTATTTATATATTAAGTATAAATTGACGTACCATTTGAAGGGGTTAAAATCAAATAAATAATATATGTTAAAGCAAAAACAAAATCTTGTGTCGCAGAAAGTTTTCATTTAAATTTTATGAATATATCATAGTCAAACCCTCATCTCCGCATGGTGGTGCACATGGGACATGGAAATAACACGTTTTTTAGTAGCATAAACAATATTTTTTAATTTATAATTTTGGACTCCCGCTAAAATCGTTATTGCATTGGCCACTGCTAATACATCACGGTTCATGTTTATTTTGAACTTTGTTTGAATCTGAATTTTTTAATAAAATATATTGAACTTTTTTCTAGAACATCGTCACCAATCTTGACGTCACAATTATCAATGCCAAACATGTCGCGTTTTTCTAGAGACATTTTTTTTTCAAATTTCTTTTTTTAAGCTATGTATGAAAACATTCCTCCTCGAAATTCATATTGATTTCAAACATACAACCATTTTAAAAAAAAATCTATTCCATGTATTTTTATCGGTATTTGTAGTATGTGATGTTTTTCTAGCATTATAAAAAAAACTCGAGTAACTCGATCATGTGTTACAGAAGGGTAGCCTTTCGCTTCAGATCCCATTCTAGGTACAGAGAAATTTTGCAGTGAAAGCACTTCCTCTACATACCCGAAAAACCATGGGTCTTTTTATCAGTTATGCTCATAAAAAAACAATGTTTTTTGTCAGCAAACGAGTTTCTCATTTAAAATGTTTGATTTTTCAATTTTGCAAATCACGATTTTAATTGAATTCAACTTTATTACTGTACACGAATAGTAGTAAAAACAGTATTTGAACTTATTACAACGGAGATGAAGAACATTTAAGAGTAGGTAAGTTAACATTATAGTGAATGTTACACAGTGTGTAAAGTGGCCACTTAAACCAGCCATTGACACGCCATAAGCCCTGTAGATACCTAGTCTTCTATATTACCTTCTCTTAAATGTTATTTATCTCTGTTGTAATATGTTAATATAAACAGCTCCCGAGGGAGTTGAATTCAGTCCTTGTCTACAAAAATTTGGACAAACTCAAAATATTGTTGGAAACAGTATTTACTTGTGTCACAATGGCTTAATGATGATTTCAAGTAAATTCTGCAGTGTAAATCTGACTTTGAGAAAGAAATATTTCATTTGAACCCACCCAAGATTCCAACCCAAGACATATTGCATGGTAGGTGAGCACGCCAAGCTTTACACTATGAGGTGAATTTTTCTCCACTAGATATCATTTTTTATATTTTCTACTCATAGTAGCATCACGTCGAAAACGCTCGTCCAGGATTCTGGTTCTATTTCACACACAGAACTGTATTTTACATCTGGCATGTACTTTACATAAAGTGTGTTAATAAATCAGTAAAATGAATTACTTTCAAAGCTCAAAACATCACTCAGATTTTTTTTACATATTTACAACTCTTGCACCCCCAATAACTTGACCTATATCGAATCCTGCCGCTATTAACATAAATCACTAGAACATATTCCAATACCGATCGCATAACAAGCTGGCTACTCGAACAAGCTCTCCCTTTTACTTATCTATCCCTGATACTCTACAAATACTCTCCCATATTGTACATGCTTTGTCGAATACTAGTCTGAGTTCAGAATATAAAAAGGTTAAAAAAGCTTGCCAGTGAGTATTGAAATATTTCAAATACCTTATTTTCAGGATAAACACAAATGATAACAGAGATGGGGAATATCGTTGTCAATATAATAAAATTTATGTATTTAAAAGGTTAACCACGTGTCATTGACTTGAAGCGAATACGGAAAACGACATACATTTTTTAAAATGATGTAAAAATTCATAAATATTTAGGATTAATTATTGATTCTAAATTTGGCTGGGATGTTCATATTGATGAAATCTGCGACAGATTAAGATACTGGCTTAAGGTGATTTATGAAATCAAAAGCATACTACCTTTCAAAACGTTAAGATACATTTAAACCTCGCTCATTGAATCCATTATATCTTACGGAGTGCGTGTCTGGGGTCTCACCTTCCAGTCTCATATGGGTAAAATTTATGATATTCAAGTGAAACTGTTGAGGAGGATTGTGTCAGATAACATAATCCGTGAAGCGAAACATATAGGCGAAGGTATGTATTTTAAATTCTGTAATGTCCTGCCGGTAAAACAACTGTTTGACTACAAATTGATTGTAAATCACTTTGTTGATCCGGAATATAAAAAAAGAGTTTCCCATACTCACAACACTAGATTAAAAATGTAGGGCTCCCTGTAAGTTCCCCTTACAAATTACTTCGGAGAGCGAACATTAAATTGTGTTGTTCTAAGATTGTTCAATGATCTCCCACAAACCATAATTTACATGAAAGGTCTTCAAATGAATAAAAAAAAGAACTGAAGAAATATCTTCTAGATACTTTATAGTGCCTGATTATAAATAAATGTGTAAAATATAAATAAAATAAATGTGTAAAATATAAATAAAATAAATGTAATATAAACCTATCGTAAAAATATAAAAAAATGGATCCCACTGAAAAGTCTTTATACTAAGTGGGTAACAAATTCTTATATGTATTTTTTAATTATTAAATAAACGCTGCTCTGCAGCACTGAAACTAAATAAAAAATGGCTAAGGAATATCTTGAATGCCGAACTTCTGAGGCATATTTACTTTGTTTTTTGCCAATTCAAACTATCGTATTACGATTCAGCTAAGGGAGATTTCTCTCGTTCAACCCTTGAACCTGTAAAATAGTAAAAAAATGGATCATAAAAATCGTTCTGAAAAAACCCTTGAGATATCCAACAGAAGATCTTTTCGCTGAATTTAAGATGTTGGATGTAAAACAGTTGTTTGTGAGGTGCCTATTGCTTAAATTTTATGATAAAATAAGTGAGGTCAAAAGAACTCTACAAAATATTAACACTCGCATAGCAACACAATTTAACTGAATTGTCCCACTTGTATCAACTTTTTTTGGTAAAAAAACAGTAATATGTAATTGCGCCAGAAATATTTTATGATTTAATGCCAAATATAAAGACTTAAAATGCAAATATATTTTTTTCAATAAAAATAACTGCTTTGTTTTGAATCACTAATTAGTGATTAAAAACAAAGTTTTTTAAATTTTTTATTTAAATAAATAACCACAAAGTTAGTGTTTCAAATATGAAATTAAAAAAATAACTGCGCTAATGAATAGTGCAGCGAGGGATTGTTTTGTAAAATATTTCTAGACGAATAAACGAATTACTAAATATCATTAATACACATATTATTTATATTTTTCATCTATAAAGTTACTGTATATTATTTTTTTATAATTTATTTAACTGTTTTATTTATATATGTTTTAATAACATTATGTACCCTTGCACATATACATAAATGCTTTCAATTGATTTTATAATGATTATTAAATTCTTATATTTTGTTAGCTACTCGTTTATAATTAAGTGATTTTAGTTTTTTAATTGTTTTCTGTTATAGAAGTCAAGAATTACTCGTACTTTAAAACACAAAAAAAACTCCTTCATAGAAAACAGGCTGAGCCATGTAAGATGGATATTATCCTAACCAGAGGACGCTCCGACTAAACTTTCTAATTCACTAGATTTATATGGATCCCTGGTGTTAAATATGTCAACTTTTTTTATTAAATATGCATTTTTGGGAAATGATAATTTAAAAAAATTGACAATTTTTAAAAATCATTTTTTCCTTTCCCACATCCGCTCTAAAGTAAAGCATTTGGACATCACCAAACGCTTCCAGAAGACCCTATCACCAGCCAGCATTCTCACTTCCTCAAAACCAAACAGCAAACTCAAACATTCGAAAAATCATCAGGGAGTTTCCTTCTCAAATTATTCCCACTAAAAAAAATCCAATCATTAACTCCTCTTTTGAAAAAATTTTTTGTCCTTATAGACTAAATACACTCTTCCGAAATATTGAACTCTCTCTATACGATTAATAAGATATGTTTCTGAGCTAAAGTCGACTGTTATTAGTTTTTGATTAAAATATTAAGATTAAATCATTTTTATCAACCATGAAGAGGGTCAAACCCGAGACCTTTGCATGACCAATAAAATATATAATCTGTATGTAATCTGTTTATTAACTGTTGGAATATCATCGAAAAATGTATCAATCTGATTTATAATGCATGAATTTCAATAAATCAACGGAATGTTTATTTACAAAGTAAGTCCGTATTGTAACAAACGAATTTACACAAACATTTAAAATGGTGCCGGTCGGCAATGATTGTTAAATCGCTGCCGGTTTAATTGAGAAAATTTGCATTTGATTTCGAAAACCGTTTAACCAGCTCATTACGCGAGATTGGTTAACCCTACCCAGGGGATGTAAGAGTTAACCATGCTCGATTTTACACTATAAACCGCGATTTACCTTTAGAAAAGCAATAAATTTTCCGGTGCTTTTTTCGATGCCAACATAGTGCGATGCGAAAAATTAAAAATATTACGTTATGTACATAAAAAGTATTTTCATAGAAACTGGAACGCTTAGCACGTGCAAACCACGGATACACTCGTGATATCACGTGATTGGAACATTTCAAACTATGGCAAAAATCCAGAAAAGAGGCTTTTGTTCTCATTCAAAACAAGAGTGTCAAACAAAAGCACTGTCAAAAATCACTCATCCTTTTCAAAAAATTGGAACGAATTGGTAAAATCTTTTTTTCGATTCTTGAGCAACAACACAATTGTTTGTCTGACCAACTGAGCAAAAAAGCCTTTAGTTTTATGGATTTTGATACATGACCTCTTACCCTGTTATTAATTTTTGTCCAAGCCAACCTTAGGAAAATGTATGAACTGCTCTATTTTGCAAATAAATAAGGTCTGACTATTATAATTTTTTAAATGTTAATCATGTAAAAAACAATAATTTAATGTGACAAATATTGTCCTATGAATAAATTTAAATCAAATTATCAAAAATAATGAATGGAATAGAAAAAGTACTCGAAAAAACCCTACAGTTTTGGTTTTAAATAAGATAAAAGACTATTTAAATAACAAAAAACGTGTTTTTTTTTAGTTAAATTGCTTCATTAAACGTTGAAAAAATAGTTTAGATCAAACTGTTGTATTTTGATGGTAAATATTTAAAAAAAAAATCCGTCGAATGGCTCATATGAAAACATAAGTTGACATTTTTAAATAAGTTATGTGATTCTAGGTGAAAGAAAGTTTTTTTTTTATTTTAGTAAATATTTAGCTCCTTTCACCATTGATAAAGAAATAATGAATTATCAATATAAATGCCATACAACAACAACATAAGACTAAGCAAAAAGAATGGAACGCCACATCACTCTATCTTTGCATACATATTTCACTTCCTCTACATTCATACATCTTCTCATGCACGCGCGTCGATTATTCCAACTTTTGACATGTCTATCTCAAAGTATTTGTTAAATTTGGTCATATTATGTCATTCTCGGTCTTTCTCCATTTTTGCCTCCATCAACATTCGCATTGTAAATAATCTTAGTCGTCCAAACCAGCGCAGAGCTCCTCTCTTGATGTTATCAATAACGCTTATCTGAGCCTTACATTACGTACGGATCTCAACATTTGTGCATCTATCGTACATAGTTTTACCGCAAATTCACCTGATAGATCACATTTCGATGATCCCTGTTTTTTTAAGTCCATACTTCGCTCCCATGCATCAGGGTCGGGACCAGAACTCCATTGTAAACTGTTAATTTTGCCTAGCCATACGCTTCTCAATATTATTTTTAAAGCCATATTCCCAAGACGCCTCAGAAAATAATATAAATGTGGTTTAATCTACTCGGTACATTAACTTAAAGTAGGCACTCATACGAGTGGTTTTAAAACAGCTGACTTAAAAGTTATTAGACGGCGGAAACTAGAGACTGGGGTGTAAGAAGGCGGAAGTTGACAGTGTCAACTCTACCGGAAGGACGTTTCGTTCTTATGTAACATGCGACCGCAAATTAGAGCACACTTGCGGAAGAGTTTATGTATGGTGCGGTTTTAGCTGCACAACGCATTGACTTTAATTCCAAACGTTAATGAAAAACTCTCGTTTTTTGAACAATGGTTTTTTTTTCGCAAATTATATTAAATTAAAAAAACATTTTGTTCGTTTATTTTTCAGTCTTATTTTATTTTTTATTTTACTTTATTAACATAAACGGCAAACCCGCGTTTTACAAACATTTATAATATTAACAAATTCAGCTAATTATTATTTTTTTTTTTTTCATTAACGTGAATTTCCTTATTACCCAAGATTTATTTAAAAAAATCAACCTAAAAATTATATAGCATATTCAGTAGAAAGTTTAAATAATAAAACATTCTACAGTAAAACAACAAGACAATCATAAGTACTGTTTCACACAGCTAGGCAAAGTGAACAAAAAACTGTATATATATATATTTATATATTATGAAATGCATGAATAAATAAATATAATTACCATTCACCATCTTTGAAAAAGTTCAAATGGTTTGTTCTATAGGAATAATACCTTACACTTAATATATCAGATACGTGGGAATAACTATTTCCGAGTTCATGAAGTCTATTTAATACGGCATTACAAGTATACACTGTCCGTGAATCGTTGCTACAAAACGGCGGCACGTGTTTAGTCATTCTTCTAGGCACCCTGAACTTGATGAGAGATAATAGTTCGGGGCAATCTCATATTCAATTTACAATTTTGAATAAATTTAAAAGGTCCATAATTTTTTTTCTACCGATAAGTTTTAACAAATTTAATGTTTTTGGTAAAAAATCGTAATTCGAAAATTCATGACTGATTCTTAGTTTAAAATTTATATACCGTCAGAATTTTTTTAGTCTTGCAGAAAAGCGTTTTTTTTTCAGTTACTTGTTATAATTTTTGCTACTCACTAAGTCTGATAATAAACGAATGAATATACATTCGTTCATTTATTCGTTCAATTTCCGCCAGTTGCAAGAAAAAAAATCCAAGAAAGATTTTTTCTCAATTGGTCTGGGTGTTGTGGTGTATTTTTCATTACCTCCTTCCATATTTAAAAACAGTGTTTTAATTTTTTTTTTTATAAAACTCCCGTTAATCCCTTTTTTCTTTTACCTCACTTCACATTTCATACATTCATATTGTTATTTTTAATCGAATTTTTCTACTGAAATTATTGTAAATCATGTGGTACTGTCTTATATTTCATTTAAAGGATTTTCTCATCGTTTCCTTAAGTTTATTAAAATTTTTATGTATGTACATGTTTTTCCTTTTTGAAAATGTTTTTTTTTTACATCTGAGCATGTTTTTCATTCTTTATTTAAATTTTTACCTTTTAATTACTTTTACAATTTTTTTATCTTAATTTTTTTATTTTTTTTTATTTGTTAACTACGAATTTATTTATAATCATTTTTTTTTTACTAATTACAAACTTTAAAATATTTTTTTAATTTGATTTTAATTTTTAACAACTTCCATTTATTTATTTTTTTCTTCTCTTTTTTGTACCGATTATTATTGTATTGAAAATAGTTTTTTGATAACTTAAGATAAAATGATAATATAATATGGAAACCTCATTGGTTCGTTAAAGTTAAGTCTAACTGTGAAAAATATAAAACTTTGGAAAACTTTGTTTCCTGAATGAAAGAAAAAATAATAAAAAAAAAAAAAAAATTCCTCTATCTCACCTGCTGACAAGCCTCTAAATAGAGGCTTAGCGGGTTATTCCTTTAAAAACAAAATGACATATACGGACTTATCCGATTAAAATAGTCATATAAAATAGAATGTACAAGAAACTGAATACAAAGAACGTTAAACTATGTAGCAAAGATAAACAAGGGCAATAAAATAATGGTATACCATGTTTACACAAATACTATCGACATATAAGACTTCGAGTTAACCCATCCATATAAATATAAATATGTTTGTAAAAATACATATATTAACTACATTTTAGCATATTTCCTCTGAAAAAGTAAAAATAACTTCACTTTACATAATATGATCTCATCGGCATCATATTCCAAAGCTATAACAAACCGCAGCATAAGAAAATGTAAGAAATATAGTATGGGATAGTATAAAACTGAAACAATGGACTTTTGAATTCGTGTAACCATAGTGGAGAACGAAAAGGCCTCCATTGAATATAATTATAATCAAATATGTGACCAAGAAATTTTTCTACATTTGATTTTAAAGGGCAAGATTGAGGGTCACCGAGGTGCTAAAAAAAGACAGATTTCCTTGCAGCATAATATTCGACCCTGGACTGGCTAAGAAGCAAATTTTCGGGCAGCGCAGGACAGAAAAACCTTCACCAGAGTATTGTCGATGTTGAAGATACTTGACAGGATACTTAAACAAAGGGGAGTTTTTGAAAAAAAAACAATTTAAAGTCGTATGAATACAAACATATTTTGGGGGTTCTAAATCGACCCCTTTTACTATCGTAACCCACAAATAGTCGATTTTTTTTTTTGATCTTTCGCCTTTATTTATTACATCTTAAGTACCAAATATGGCAAAAAAAGTTTTTTTTTAAGACGCATACTATCGTATCTAACATTTTTTTAGAAAGTATACTGTTGTATGAACCCTTGCTACTATTTTTGCGGGACGAAAGAGATGACCGGAAGCGACATAAGTTTCAGTTATGATTGTGTTCTTCGGACTTGACGTGCGCCCGCCACGTGCATTGTTTTTCTTTTTTTGTATATTTCTATTCCAAAACTCATATTTTTAAAGTCTTTGTGTCTTGTTGTATTTTGTGTTTTTGATTGAATAAATTATTGGTGGGTAAAGGAGTGTTTTGGTTTTTACAAGTATCAAATATAACATTTGTACATATAAATACATGAGAAAAATAGGTAAAAATTTACATTCCAACAAAATTATGGTCTATTTACTCTTTTTACCAATAATTTTAATAAAAATAGCACAACCGATACTTTCTGTAAATAAATAATCCAAAGTAATACAGTACCACATAATTATGTCCATATTGAATCTTTCATAGAGTAATGTTAATACATATTCCCTTTATCAGAAATGAATATTCATTGTTTGCCCAACCTATCTCTCGATTATATAGACTTATTAGGATTAGAAGATCCTGGAGTTAATGGGGTGGAATACATACGATATCGAAACGGAAACTCGATTCGTTCAGCTGATGATAATCATTTCTACATTTGATTAATGATGACGCCAGGAATCATTTTTGCTTGGTTTCAAATCCTCATTAATAAGACATTACGGATTATGTAACTATGCGAAGGTTGTGTAATCTATAAACAAAAAGTAACTTTACTGCTTTCTTTTTAAATGTTTATGTTGCTTTTGTTGTTGATGGTACTGTATACCTCATTAGTCAGAATCTATCTAAAATACGCCTTCTGCATGTGGTATCCTCAGTATAACATTAACATAAACATAATAAAAAAGTACAAAATACATTTTTTAAATTCGTGCAATATAAATTACCTAGCTTCAACAATCTAAACTCATCTTGCCTTCGCAAAAACCGCATGATTTCGGATCAATTGTTTATTTATAATTTACTTAATAATCTGATCGATTGTGCCGATTTGCTGGCTGAAATCAATTTCAATAATCCTCTTAGTCTGACTAGACATAAGACGTCACTGAGCAATGACAAACGCAACACCAGAGTAGATTAGAATTGAGGGTACTTCTTGCAAAGCCGGCGAAATCCAAATTTTAAAAAACGTGTGATATCAAGTGAAATTTATTCAGAATACAATTTTTCACAATAATTTTTACATTGTTAGTCAAAAGTCAGACTTTTAAATTATCGGATTTGTTGCAAACATGGCAACCTTTACTTGAGTATTGCAATGTTGGTTATGTGTATTTAATTTTTTTATTTCACCACTGTTTCTTGACAAAATCATGCTTATGTCGTCACTGCTAACGTATAAAATATTTATTGATTGAAATAAAAAAAAAAAGTTTTTTAAAAATATGTTTAAGTTAAGTATTGCATCAGTTTTTTGTGATTTACTCAAAATAAAGAAAGATGGATTTTACTGGGTTTGCAAGTAGTACCCCCAATTCTTTATTAAGAAGAGCAATTAATAACTTTTCAAAATTTTAGAAGAAGAGCGATCTTGATTTATTTGGCAGCTCAGCTCTCCGCTACAAACAGAAGCTGAATCTAATTTACAATAATAATATATATTTAGCCTCAATTAAAAATAAAAGCCTCTATTAATAATATTAAGCCTCTTTTTGAAAATAAATGGATATAAAACAAACACCGCATTTCACCCAAATGGAGTCATGCGTTAAACATATTCTCGTCACATTTTGTTGTCCTGTCAGAAATTGTATTTTATATTGTGTTGTGTACGTAATTGGTGCTGTGTTAAGTTTATGTTTTTCGTTATAATATCACTGAAATTATGCCAAAATAGCACTGTGTTTACAACAATAAACTCAAAAAAGTTAAAAACTAAAATTTTGTTTATTTGGTATTTATTTTTACTTCAGTGCTGTGCCACAACGCCAACGAAGCATTTAATGATAAAACGAATTTCCAATAATAATAGTTGTTTATTAAAATAAGTACAGATTCCATTACCCTATAAACATAGTTATTATTGAATTTTTAGTATTTTTTTCCTGCATGATTGGAAAAAGGGGCATAAAGCCTACAAGTTCCCAATACAAAAGACAGTAATAAAAATGTTTTCGTGTTTAATAGTTACTACAAAACAAAATAATTATACTAACATATTACTTGCCTTACAAAAAAAGTGAAAAGTGTTAGTTAAATTTGTACTCTGTTTTGAAATGCATATTGATTTTGTCAATGATGTGGAAAGCGATATTCAAAATTTGAATTTTTAGTTCGTTTACCACTGAGGTTCTGGATCTTTGTCAAAAATATTTGCCAATATCACAACACTCAAGTTTCTATTTAGTCCATGAAATGACAAAACCGCAACTTCAAATTTATTCAATGTGTCTTTCTCGCGACGTTTTCACTTGCCCATTAGCACTGAAATTTAGTTCCTGAAAACTTTAACAATAATAGATTTCGGGGCTGAATTTCAGCGCGGAGAATTGTTCAGTTCATATTTGTCTTTCTACTAATCTCCCCGGTTGTCTATTTGAAAGTCTCTCATTATGTATAGAACCATGTTTACCCGGAAGTGGAAGTATTAGCGAATCATGTCGCGTTCCGTTCCCCGACATCTTTTCCGAACTTTCACGAAGTTTGCCGAAAGTTTCTTGACTCACATCGATAGCTCAGACATACTGAACCCATTAACATCTCATAATTATATTATATTTATGCCTTTTTCAAAAACATTAAACTTATTCCTTTTTAAATATAATGAGTAACATATGTAGTTTAGTAGGTCATGTATCGTAGATGCCTCCCGAAAGTTCTAACTACGCTTGCATACTTTTACTATCATTAAATTTTTACTAACTTGGACATCAACTGGTAATAATTTATCAACAGTTCAAATGGTTTTCTGGTAGTAGCCAATTCTTGAGCATTTTACTATGTCAGGTTCACGTTTCGTGTCAGGAATGAACTACCAACAAACTTACTGATTGGTTGGATTTTTATTATGAACTATTGGACCCGACAGATGTTGTCCTGCCTGAACGTCTGCTTGTTTACTATAAGCTGAGTTAAAAAACATTTTTTCGTAATTAATTACACACGTTATTAATTTTGGACTGTTAAGAGCTATTTACATTTTTGTAAAAAGGGTTTTTTTGTTTCATCTCTTCATATAATTGGCTAAGAGGCTTCGTCGTGCTCAAATCAAAATCTTGCAAAAATCACTACTGAAAAGAAAAATGCCTGATTGTGTAGCAAAAGCGTGAAAAAACTGTCCGGGTAAAAGGAAAAAGACTTCATTGATAAATAAGTACCTAGATACTTATGTATGATTGAGTTCCGAAACTAAAAATTATTAATATTCAAATAATGAATTATAGTAGATACCTAGGTACTTGTTTATGGTTTAATTTCAAAACATCAATTAATTGTTTTGAAATATTTTTTTTTGCAACTGTCAAACTAAAAAAAAATAAGATTACCAATGAGGAAAATCAGAATCTCAAAACTCATTGTACAAGGGATTGAAGGTGTACAATGAGTTACTTTAAGAAATAAAGGAAATATAAAAAATTGAAATATTTATAATTTATTTGAAAAAATATGTTATTGAGAAATGTTGATAAAAATATTGTAATATTATTTAAAGTTTATATTAGGTCTTAAGATGTTATGAACTAACTTAATAAAGCATAAATAAATAAAACCCTGATGTACTTACAAAGAGTGGTGCATTTTGTGTAAGAATCCGTTTTTCAGAAATATATCAAAAGTCAGATAAAATTATTAAGGCATTACTAAAAACCCATTGAAAATAACCTAATATGTAGAAATTAAGAGACCGTAAGGAAATCATTCAATTTATTATCCTTTTAAAATATTTTTTGATTGCAAATGTTAAAATACAAACTTTTTTAATATTTAAAAAACATCCTCCGAATTTTAAATGTATTCATTTTAGACGAATGCAACCCTGGAAAATTGATGAAAACACATATAGTGGTTATACAAGTAAAAGTGACCATTTGCAAAACTGACGAAATATGGATTGACTTTTTGACATTGTATTAGCATATTGCTTTACTGGTAAAAATGCCAAGTCGATCCGACACTCTAAAAAGAATTTAATTTGTAAAATATGTGACCATTTGATAAAAGCTCACAGATTTTTGACAAGTAAAACTGACCAACACATAGTATTTTTTATTAGTAAATTTAAGATCCAAAGAATTGACCAAGTAACAGTTAGTCAATTTAACTTATGGGTGATGTCACCAGTAAAGAGTTAGTTAGAATTAGTTGTTAGTCGTTAGTAAGTAAGTATATGTTTTGTATTTGACAGATACAGTTTTTTAAATAAAAAGTTCATGAAAAAAAATTGTTCTCTAGATTATTTCGTAACATTTCGTAATTATCTGTTTTTTTTTCATTTATTTTGTATTTTTGTGTTTATTTAACCTTTATAAAAATAGAAAAATGGATTATTGAAATGAAAAATTCCTAATATTGGATTTGAAAAATACAACTTGCAAAAATGTGCTGTATTTTATTACAAAAAAAATATTATTTTTGACATGTAAAGAATAATAATTAGACGAATAAAAGTGATACCAATCTATTTCTATTTTTCTTCAAATGACAACTTAAGAATATAATGTCTTTTGCTTAAGGCAACACGATGTTAGATCACCGCGTGTTAAGGAATTTCGTAGCACAGCATTTTAAAAGTTAAGGCTGACGCGAGTAATCCGCAGTATTGAATGATTCAGCCATAATATAATGTTTACCCTGCCTACCTACCGGCCATATGGCAGCTGTATCGTCTCTAATTGATAGTTTCTGAAAAATTACCTCAGTCAAACCATAACATAACATACTCTGAAAAGAAGAAGAGAAATCCAAATCCAACTTAAACCCATGAAACCATTTTCTGAGCAATAGGGTTGTTGATGATCGGAATAAGCGATCAAAATATATGGTCTCAACGTGAAGTCTCAATAACTTTAAAAATGGGCTAAATTTATTTGGAAAATTTAAAAAGCGCCAACAACTAACTTTATTTAAAACAGATTTAAGTACATTAGCTTTGAGCTGCTCTCTTGCATTAAAAAATAAACAAAAATATAACAGCTTTAGATTCTAATGGGTTAAACCAAAGTATTTGAATTAATTAAGGTGGCGCTGGCTTTGCAGACTTTGGTATCATTTGAACTTTAATGAATACTGCCTTGGTTAGATGTTTATTCTTAGGACTTAAATAATTCACATAACCTTTACTTAATCGTGTAAGTACTCAAGTTAAAAATATTTTTCCTTAAAAAAAATGTACACACTTCTTTTCACATGGTTTTGAAATAGCACTGAAAAAATTTAATGAACAAATTTTTTTAACAATTCGTAATAGTAATAAAACCAGCAGGAAATATCACCAACTGTTACAGGCTAGGAAATTCAGCCCTTCGGTTCTGATATTATCGGCCCTCAAAGCCTCATTTTATTTCCCATTCAAACCTCAGATACCTAGAAATATCGCCTCATTGGACCTCCAAATCAGTTCTTTTATGTTTAGTGCAATCGAAATTTATATTTTTTTTATTTATAGAATTACTGAATTCAGCTTTTTTCCCCTTCTTTGTTTCTATTTAATTAATATTAGTAAGAAATCTGTATTTTTTAATAATAGTATTTCATTCAACCTTGAGTTTTGAGACTTTGATTTCAATAATAAATACTCGAAATTGTTCTGTTTCGTAATAGTATACCTCAAGCATGCCTTATAAAAGCAATTCTATGCAATTTAATTACTAATTTAACTGAGTTTTTTAAATATTTTTTTACCTTGAAGTTTGGTAACAAACAAACTAATTTTATTCCATTTGTATCCACTTAGACACTAACATGTATATTCAAAATTTAATAAGTACGCTTTATACGTCATCTATGCACGTTTTTTCAGGGGCAGACCGTGAAACTTCAGAGGATCATTCCTCATGATAAGCTTTAAAAAAATGGTAATATTTTTTTTTCAAAAAAATCATTTTTGAAAAAAAAACTTTTTTTTTTAAATGTCAAAACGGAGAAAATCTTTGATTTCTCTTCTAAAAATAAGATAAAAACGTATTTGACCAACGAAGCGATACGCACCAGACGCGGACAAGTGAAACAGCTGGGTAGAAGAGGGGTAGGGGTTTTTGGAGGGACTCTTTGTCCGAGGAATTAAGGATTCACTACATTCTGAGATAACAATTTTTTTTTTCAAAAATGACTTTTTGGAAATTTTTTATTAAGATTTTTTTTTTCATGAGGAATGTTCCTCCAAAGTTTCGCGGTCTGGCCCTGAAAAACCCTGAAAAGTTTATTCTGTTATCTCTAACTGGTGTAGGAGATCTCCTAACAACAACATACGAAATTCTAAGGGTATTCATCATTTTGTAAAAAAATATGATAATCTTCTTAATGAATTAAAAACTATTGAAAATAATATATAAAAAAATAAAAAAATTTAAAGTAAATCTAAAAAAATTTTTTGAACACGTGTAAAAACAACATGAAATTTTGATTAGCATGAATCTTTCATTGTTTGATGTTTTTTCTTAATGTATTCTATGTTTTATTTTTTCTCGTGTAGTCGTTTTTAAAATTATATAAACTCTTATAATAAACAATAAACAACTACAACAGTGTAAGTCACTCTCGGAGCACAAGAGTTAGTCTCTTTTTTGGAAAGTAACAGTGATAAAATTTACTAGATGAATAAAAATAGATATGTATAGAATTTAAAAAAAAAACCTGTACCTTTTATGAAATTTATCAAATATTTTTTTTTTTTTTTAATTCCCTTCGCTCTTTTTTACTTTTTTTCATTCGCCACGCCGTAGAAAGTATTTGTAAAAAATAAAATTGTAATAATAATAATCAAACTAATTATTAAAAATTGAGCTTTATTATTAATACAAGTTATACCTTTAATAATTACATAAGAGTAATACATGTTCATTGTTATAGTGACATGTTTACTGCAAACACGTTGCTTTTAACTTCTTCGTAAATACAGGGCTGAAAAGGATAAGGCTTTTATTACAGAAAGCCTATTCTGGAAGTCTCGTTGGATATTGCCAGGAGCCATAACAGAAAAGTTATTATTCGTTGCTTGGTTAACGAACGTGGTAACTGATTTTTAACGAGAATGATAATGTACTTTGAATTCTAACTTGCCGTTAGCTATGTCGAATCCTTTCAAATTGGATAAAAATACTCGCACGGAATATGGTATCCTTTATCGGACGTCGTTATCTGATACAAAATAATTTAATGCCAAATAATAAATCAATATTATTTATTTATGACAAAATACAAGGTTTTTGAAACATTACATATAACATTAAATAACATATTTTATTTGTTGCAAGTTAAATTTTTCCAGAAGTACTTTGAATAAATAATGTTAGTTTATCTAGAGAATGCGCATCTTGAGCATACAACTTTTAATATTTTATCAACAATATTTTGAGTTTGTCCAAATTTTATATATAAATAATATTTTCAGGCGTTGCCTAATATGTAGGTGAAATAATTCAATTAGATGAATCTCACCCGCATAAATAAAGGTTTCAGCTCTTTTAATTCACAAACATCAACAGATGAAAGAATTGAAGGAATATGGATGTTCAAATATGGGCAGAATGGTGAATGTTACACAGTGTGTAAAGTGGCCACTTAAACCAGCCATTGACAGGTCATAAGCCCTGTAGATGCCTAGACTTCTAAATTACCTTCTCTTAAATGCTATTCATCTCTGTTGTAAAATGTAAATTTTAATATTTTACCGTTTTTGCTTGTATATGTAATTTTTAATACTATTGAAATGTTATTTGTGTTTTTTTATACTTTTTTAGCTTGTATACGTAATTTAAATACGTTTTTGATAAAAAAAATTTAACCTGTATGGGTGTGCGCATATTTTGTTAATAAAAAAAAATAATTTTATTTTGTACTAGTTCAGTTTGTATATATACATACATGTAATTTTTAAACTTTTTGTATTTTTTAAATTTTCTTTCCCAGATTGCATAATGTATACATCATTTTGAATTTATTTTAATGCCTAGTTTATGTTTATTTTGTCCCTAAATGAGTTTTTTTTTTTTAAACTTCTTGGAAATATTGGATATAATTATGTATAGTATGTTTTCAATTTAAAAATAAATATAAAAAAATATTTGACTATTTGAAAATGTTTTAAAATATATATAAAATGTAATATTGTATGTAAATAATAAATAAAAATAAAAAAAAATAAAAAAAGTTACAAATAATTACGTTACATCATATATCAGCGATAATCAACTCCTCAAACCCTTTGCGACCAATTTTACCAAGGAAAGCAGTCAGCAAATTTTTTAGCTTGTGGCTCTAACAACATTTTAACGGTTCTGGCAATATACTATACAGATTGCGGTCTATGTAAGAGTATTGTCTCTGTGCTTAATAAGTTCTCTTAATTTGTCGGGAAATGTATAAGTGAATAAATTGAATACAGAATGCGTTTTAGTCAATTCAAATGCGGGGAAGTGAAATATAAAATGAAAGAGATATCCTTTTCATATAATTTACGATTGACATTAATTTATGAAATCTAGGTTATGAAAAATCAATTTCACTTGTTTTATCAAATTGAATATTAAACATTTAAAAAGGTGGATAACTTGGTTAAGGAATTTAACCGCGGAAAAACAATATTTTATGAATTTTAAAAACGCGTACATAACCAGTGGAGAACGGAAAAGATATGTTGAGTTGGTTCCACGGTAGATTTTCTATGGATGTATGGCGATTGTTCGACATTGTCGGTTGGTGGCCAGGCAGTCTCAAAGGAAAATAAAAGTCTAGGGGCTATGAATTGTCATCAGCTGATTTTGATTTTTTAGTTTTTTTTAAAGATTATTTAATGACAGTGTGAACAATTTTATGTAAATATGTATGTATTTAATTCGTTTTATATCACCCGTCAATAAAAAGAGTGCTCTCCTAAAACTGTTGTAGTAATATTGTAAAGAATAAAATTGTTTAACACTTATAACAAAGTTCTATTATCAAAATAATTTATGATTACAAACGAGTAAAAACACATGAACAAATTCCTTTAGCTAAATCAAACATGACATTTATAGATATTTTTTAAGTTAATTCTTTGAAAATGTATGAACGGTTTTAGATATAAGTATTTAATAAACTTGTTAATATTGGTAAAAGTTGTTGTATAAAATAAAAATTAAAGTATTTGAAAAGCTGTTTATGAATGTTTGCCTCCATATCAATAGTGTATTGTTGATATAAGTTTATGTATTACCTATGTATAACATCACAAAAAAAATAATTTTATATAAAAATATCATATTAGTAAATATAATTTTTTTATGTATAATTAAATAAATTTAAAGTTTTCCGTAAAAACAATAAAAAAAAAAAAGTTTTTTTTTTTAACTTATAATGTTTTTTGTAATATGAAAAAACATATCCTCAAAAAGATAAAATAACTAAAAACAATGCCATGGGAAGAAAAACACCTTTTGTTTCTTTATACAAAAGCTCAACCTGTTCTATGGAAGAGACATGAATTTGTTAATGACAAGGGATGTTTTGAACAGGGTGTAGCTTTGACATTAGACACGGGGGTGTTTGAAAAAAGGTATACTGCGAGTATGAGAAACAATGTGTCATGTACATAAAAAATGTCTTTATGAATTAAAATTTGTATACCTGAATATTTTTTGACAAAATGTTTTAGACATGCACCGGAAGTAAAAGATAAGATAACTTTTGAGATGTTAATGTTCGGCTAGGAAATTAGGAAATTTTTACTGACGCATTTAAAAATAAATCTCTCTAAAAAAATGTAGGTATGCAATAATCAAATAATACACAACCCCAACCACGCACCACATACTAATAATAAAATTGAAGGTCTCGTTCTAAAAACCCCAAATATCCAATAATTTTTAAAATGATATTATTAGATTTTATTATTCATTGTCATGTATTCTTTGTATGTTCATTTCAAATATATTTTTAAAAAACGTAGATACCTAAAATTGAAAACGAAAAATTTGATGTTTTGGCCAAATCAGCAATTGTCCAAAACGATTTATTTAAAATCAGCAACTGTCCATATTAATTTATATGAATGAACAAAAAATATACTTGAATTAGCATTTTTCCACTACATAGCGCCACGATCACACATTGTTTGACCGTTAAAAGGTGTTCTGAATATTCTCGTATTTAGGTTCAAGCAGTGTTTAAATACATAATCTAAATACACAGGTAACTGAAAAACCGCAATTTTTGCTCTTCTAAAATATTATTGGCTTGTGAAATTTAAGATTTTTAAACAAGGTCTTCACCTACAAGATCTTCTATGGGTGGACAATGTTTAAACTACTACGGGCGACCAGTTATGATTTTTCTTAATGGCAATTAGCTAACACTAAAAGTAGTAATTAAAAGCCAAAAATTAGTTTTATTGAAAAAAACATAGATATAACCAACACCAATTCTATTTCAAGTGACTTAAATAATCGCAATTAATGATGACTTCACACAAACATAAATATTGTAAGTAAATATTTTTATTTTTTTTATTAATAATTTTAGTTTTAAAATCGCAAAAAATATGCTTATTATTGGCTTTTTAAAGCCTTAATATTTCTTATTTATGTAGTATCAAAGGGCGCGCTTAAAATATGACACAGCATAATTTCAGCAAGTTTATCATAATTTTGTTCATAGCTACTTATAACTATTCGTAAACATGCCGCCAAATGGTCATCTGTCAAACGGAAGCGATATTTTGCTTTGATTGCATTAATTGTGGAAAATGTAAATTTGCAGAAGGAAGTAGATAGATAAATAGTTGTTAAATACGTCGCATATCTCCACAAACATAAATATGTTTTCTAACAATGTGAATTTCTATGAAAAAAAGACAGGCAAACAACTAGAGATGGGTACGTGGTTGACAGTTTGGCTACTAATGCTCTTTACAAGTTAATACAACTTAAACCAATAAAAGCTTTCTTTAAATTTTAGTCATAAATATTTAGTTTTATGGAACTGAAATCAATAAACCTTCTTTCACTATCCAATAGAAGAGTTTTCATTTCATCGTGTCATTTGACTAAACCAATTTTAAAATGTACAACTAATACAATTTTTTCTACGTTCTATAAATAACGTATGGGCATACAGACCGAAATCTGAAAATTTTGTAAACTTGGTAACTTACAATAGAAATAAAAGACAAGTGATACTTAAGTTCACAAATTCTAATAGTGACTGGTTTTATCACTTTTGCAACGTTTTCGAGACGAGTATTTTTATAATAAAATTGAATGTTTATAAAACTACAAAATGTTGGGAGATATTCTCCGAAGAGCAAAGATGTTCTTGAATACTGGTGTACTTAGGCTCCTGTATAACTCATTGGTGCAAAGCAAACTTGAGTGAGGATCTCTGATCTGGGCGCCCTATGAGTTCAAGTACTCTGTTATTCTGGAGATGGTTTAGAAGAAATTTCTGAGGAATCTTTACTTAGTTAATTACGGATACTATTCATGGTTATATTACTGTTAAATATTAATTATTATTATTTGAAAAATGTCAGTTCATTTTGTATAAAGGTGACGTTTTTTTTTCTTTCTTATTGGATTATCAACTAAAGTTTATTCTTTATTTTTAATGATAAATTAATTTATGTTTAATTCATTGTTTAAGTCATTTTAATCAAGTGGTACTAATAAAAGTCTGTGTCTTAAAAAGTGAAATAAAAACTGTTTGTTTGAAATATCGTGTGTTTCATTGTGTAGAGGTAAGATGAAGAAAGGCTATCAGAAATGGTTTGGTTGTGTTTATGGATTTCAAAAGCATGATAAAACATATATACGACGAAAATGAATGGTAACATAGGACGACGTTTAAGAAGATGTGGCAAGATAAATAAACCATCATCTAAAGTCTGCTTATGTCAAAAGCAGACAAAACCGAAGAGCATGCATGTATTATAAGATGAATAAATGTGGAAGAAGCTAAGAATATATATCAGGATAAACATGTGTGGCGGATCTCGGTCTACCTCCACGGGGAAATGGTGTGATGGCAATATTAGTAGTAGTAGTAGGTAAACTTAATTTACTGTTTCTTGATTTTTTAAAGATATTCAAACATTCTTGTCTGATTCGGTAATTAATATTAAGTCGATTTGTTTTTATTATTCTTATTCAACAATTAAATTGAATTGTTGCCTGAGAAAAGTACTGTCAATCTGACGTTTTGTACGAACCCATAAGATCAATATGTCATCGACATACCTATGAGATTAATTAAAGTATTGTCGAAAAATTAGTAAGTCAGTAAAAAGTACAGGAGAAATCGGACTACCAATCGATAATCCATTAGGTTTTTTATAAAATATATCTGATTAAAAAAATTTTTGGTCTAAATAAAGTTATAAAATGTTTCAAATTTCTAATATTTCAATTGTATTAAAAAATTTTGTTTTCTTGTTATTATTTTAGGCTTTTTTTAGTTTTTGAGAACTGTCACAAACAAAGTGCCTTTTGCAATGTTGATCTACTCCGTCCAGCGCATAAGAAACTTCTTTCATCTTTTACTTTTTTTTATGCTGCCAACCACAATAAATTTCACCAGCAATCTTCCTTTCTCTTCAAGAGGTGGCCAAAATATTGAAGAACTCGTCTGGGGCATATGGTCGAGAGTTTGTTAGTCAGCTTCAGTTCCTGAAGAACGGAGACATTCCGTTGGTGCATCTGGCTGTCCAGGTTATTTTTAGCACATACCACCAGCATCACTCGTTGTTCATGTATCCACTCCATATAAAAAATATTTAAAAATTAAAGGTCTGACCGGTGTAATCTTTGTCGCTTTTGATATCCTTCTGTCTTTTTATAGCTTTTCCAAGCTTGCCATCGTATTTTGTGTACAGGTAAATATAATAATGTTGATGAACTCCAAAGAGGTGATCTAACTTGTCTACAAATATTTGACACCATCAAAATATAATTGCTTATTTTATTTATTTATTATTGTAATTTTATTTTTGATTTTAAAATCAATTTAATCGGTGCTCAAATATAAAGCGTTTTCAAAAACCGTCACAATTATTTCTGAAACCTTGTTATCAGCTTTAAGCAGATCTTTTTCTAAGCCTCTTCTCTCAATACTGTACAGAGAGAGATCAAATTAATACAGTCCGCCATTTTAATCGGAGACAAACAAAATGGAAGCCAGCTCGTTAGCTTCTCAAAGGTTACTGGCGTTAATACCCTTAAATATTTCTAACATTTTATACAGGGATTACCTCGATTTTCTTAATTATTTAGAATATTACAAAGGGATTTATGAAACTAAACCCCTAACTACCCGAACCCTATTCACAAAATATGATGATGTTTTTTTACTATGGAATCATTTAATTTTTAGAAGGCAATGCAGAAGTGCAGGCTTTTACGGGGCTTTATTTTATTTATTACACTGTTTTTTAAAGAGCTTCATTGCTTTTGGTTCGGACTCGCTAGGATTTCCTGTGTTAATATAGGATTTTATTTTACTTGTTTGAATATTCGATGATGCCATAACAAATGTTAAAATCTATACAATTGAAAGTGAAAATTACAAGTTCAATTTCTGACACGAAAATTTTATTGAATAGGATGTTTTCACACTAAAATATTTCATAGTCCCTGGACAATAGTATCCTACCGTATCTATACATATAGTATCTATATAAATAGACTATTCATTTTACTTTTAATGTAACAAAAAATTCCCAGATATGTTGCGATTGATGTACCGATGCATTGTTTTATGCACCGTTAGCTGCGGAAAGTTAATAATTAAAAAATAATAAATGATTATAACATATTGACAAGTCAAATGTTCATTTATTATCACTTATATGCAAGTCCTACTAAACTGCATGTTTATGTGTGAATTAAAAGACGAATTTCAAGATCTGGAAAATATATTTTACAAGTATATCAAATTGCATTGTAGTATTGGCAAATACGCATTTCATAGATACATATTTTTATTTCTTATTTTTTCGTGATAATATATGCTTGCTTGTTTATTAATTCAACTTAAAAATGTCTTTCTTGCTTACCGTAACACTTTATTTATTGTTTGCTTTACAAAATTTATTTCCTTTGCATTTTTTGTTTAAATGCTTACTGTTTTTTCTTGCATACCTTTGATATTAATGTTTTTTTTTTACTTTGTAAATTTTTTTATCATATCCTTTTTAACTAATTTCACAATTTTTTTCTGTATATTCTGTTTATTATTTAGTATGTTAGCATGTATTTCATTTTTATTTTTTGTAAATGCCTTTTGGGCGTTAATGAACAAAATAATGAAATAAATCAAAAATAAATAAATTCATACATCTTGTCATACATGCCCTTCGGTTATGTCTGCTTTTGACATGGCCAGACTTAAGATTTTGGTTTATCTGATCATGCCGCGTCTTCTTTGGTCGTCCTCGGCACACGTGACCGTTAATTTTCGATAAATATACTTGTTTTACCATTCTTTTGTCGTCCATTTGTTCTCCGTGACCGAACCATCTCAGAGATTGCTTATTATGTTTACAATGATAATTAGGTTAATAAGATTAATTACGTTTTTATTTTCTTATTATGTTACTATGTTAAATAACTTATTTAAGGCATGTTTCATTAAACTTTTTGTAAAATTATAAATAAATAAATAAAACGCCTACACGTAGACGGCCTGAGAAAACTAGAAATACTTAATATAAATAAAACATAACTACAAACGCACTAAAGAAGATGGCATCTCGCCGACAAGAGTGACAAACATACACATTTATAACTATAACATGAGAAAATAACAACACTGCTACATACAAAGAGACAAAACAAGAATAGGCCAATCCTGTCTTATAAACAATAGACTTAAAATGTACAATGACTTACCTCACAAACACTGACTATACAAAAGTTTATAAAGTAACAATAAAGTATGATGAAAACCAATAAACTTGCCTTAAGATTTATAGTGTACACCACAAGGTTCTTTTATTAAAAAAACATATGCACTCGTTATTTTTATTTGTTACAATATGGTATTGTAGGATGGGGTGGTGCATTTGCCAATATATTAAACCCTCTTAAAATAGTACAAAGAATAATTATTAAAGTAATTTTAAAAAACCCTCAACATTCAATACGGAAAGTCCATATAAGATATTTAAGGTCATACAGTAGACACTCTTTATAAAATAAATTATATTATACAAATTTCTAAAGAAGAAAAAAATAAAAGAATTTGAGATGAATAAGTCACTCAGATACCAACGTAATATTAAAATTCCACATAAGTCATAGTCAAAATAGTTTTATCTTCAAATGGGTTAAAAATTATAATAATCTCCCCAATGAACTAAAAACTATTAAAAATAATAGATCAATAAAAAAAAATTAAAAAATTTCGAACACGTGTAAAAAGTACTTTTTATTTTAATCAATAGTATGAACGTATTATTGTTTTATGTTTTTTTTTTTAAATATCGTGTGTTTCAATTTTTTCTCATGTACTTGTATAATTAAAATTTTATAACATCTTATAAATAAACAACTACAACAGTGTAAGTCACTATCCAAGCACAAGAGTAAGTCTCTTTTTTTGGAGAGTTACAGTGATAACATGTACTACATGTATAAAAGTAGATCCTAATAGAATTTTAATAAAAACACGTACCTTTTATGAAATTTATTAAAACAAAAATAAAAAATAAAAATATATTTTATACTTTTTTTTTGTCAAAAATATTTTCCATTTGTGGTATGATATTTTTAACTTTAATTAAATATTTTTATTAACCACTTAAATTTTAAGTATAAACATTGACCGGTTTCAAGGTTACTTCTTCATAATCGGTTTCTAACTTTTTACTAAGCTGTTTATTGTACCATTTTTAATACAATTACAAGTTTGAAACGATATTTTTTTTATACTTACGAAGCCCACACACACGCACCCTCTCCCTCATTCATTCCACACGCACATGTACCCTCTCCCTCATTCATTCACGCATACACACATTCACATACACATGGATACAAAAGCCACACAACTACAATTACGAAACTTCTTTTCTTATATAATATGTGTCATTATATTTACAGTGGATTTATTAATTGGTTTTAGCATTGTTAATATTTTTCTACTTATTTTGTTTATGTTATAGCTGTAAAAATCCAAATAAAATAAAACAAAATAATCAAGACTTGAACTTGATTAGGACTGCTTTTGCTATTTATATTAAAAAATAGTTTAAAAAAGATATTTGAAAATGAAAAAAAAAATATTTATTATGGGAAACTTATGACGTAAAAATATTACCGTTACATTTCATTTTATTCTCTTTTTATCTTTTTCTTTTATGTTGTGTTCTGGTAATGAAGAAATATCCTCAAAACCGGTTGTTGTATAACTCTTACGTTTAAGTGATTTATACAAATTTATGATGAAATTGGAAAAAATATTTACTTATTTTTATTCTATTTAAGTATGTTTTATACGTTCTTATCCAGCTGAATATTCCGAAAAACTACTTTACACCAAAATGGAGCCAAAAGAAGACATTAATTTCACAGATGCATACAATATCGATGCCAAAATATATCGTTTATTTTTTATCAATAAATAAAAATTTCCTTTAAAAAATAATAATTATCCTTTTAAAGAAATGAAATTTTTTTCCCCAGTAAATTTCCTTTCCTCTTTCGCCTTAAGCACTTTAATTTAAAATCATTTTATTTATCTATGAAAGTTTTTTTTAAAAGTCTTTAAAAATACTTTAAGAAAACTTCCAATGGACCTTGCTAATGATAATTGATATTCTTTCCAGAAAAGGTTTTTACCCTTGAAGGAAAAAAGGTTAACTCCGTAATCTGTGAGGTAATTGGTCCTTACGAAGTAATGGCAGGACTAAAAGATAATTACTTCTATATCCGTCGTGTGTATAAAAATTAATCCATTTTATCAGAAATTTTTCATAGAATACTCATATCAACCTTTTTTAAGGTTATAATAAATTGGGTATGTATTTAGTCTTTGTACTGTCCCAATACATATAATATAATAGAGAAACATTGATGAAATAAAATGAAAATTGCATTTTCATTTTTGTATTTATTCATTTAATTACAGAGCAAGCCAAATTTTAATAGATTTTATTCAAAACTTAAAATAAGAAATGAAATATAGGTACAAACGTTTAATCAATAAAAAGCTTGGATATCAAATTAAGCTCAGTACAAACAGTTGTAGCATTTTGACAAGAGAGTTTATTTATAACAATTTAAAGTAATGTAAATGTAATTTTTATGTTGCATTTAAAATAGACAAAATGAATTACGTAAGAAAAGGTATATTAAACTAGCCATTTGGACCAAAACGCAGCAATTTTTAAACTGTACACATTGTTGAAATTAACATTCTTATACAACAGTCGATTGAAATGAAAAAGAAAGTTTAATTAAAAGAGAACATAAACAATATGGTTTTATTACAATATTCGAGTTTGTAGACAAAATACTAGATTTCACCCCCTCGTGAGTCATTAAGATAAACAAATTTCAACAGGGATAGAAAATACCTTAAAGAAGGGAATATAGAAGTCGAGACATTTACAGGGCTCATGACCTGTCATTGGCTGGTTTAAGTGTCCACTTTAAACACTGTGACATTCACCATTTTTCCTATGTTTGAACATCCATTTTTATTCAATTTTTCCATTAATTGATTAAAGCGAAGTTAAAGAACTGATACAAACAAACTGGTCCAAAGATAATAAAAATTTAAAAATGTTTTTAAAAGTTGCTTAGACTGTAAGTGAAATAATTCAATCAGATGAATCTCTTCACAACAATAAAGGTTTCAGATCTTTAACTTCACTAAAATCAACAAATTAAAGAATTGAAGAAATATGGATGTTTAAACATATGCAAAATGGTGGATGTTACACAATGTGTAAAGTGGCCACTTAAACCAGCCGATGACAACTCATAAACCCTGTTAATGCCTAGACTACCATATTCCATTCTTTAAAGTATTCTCCATCCCTATTGCAATTTGTTAATATGGTTTTAAGTTAAATCGGGCTCCGGTCCCGTGACTCTCGGATCAGAGATTCGAGGTTCGACGTCTCAACCTTATTTTATTCCTAATAGATTCTCATTTGATAAAAGTAAGTTTAATGTGCACCCAAATCAAAAAATATGTGTGAATAATAAGAACGCTAAAAATTCTCGCAAATATTTATATTTTCCTTAATTTTCGAAAAATCCTTTAGGGAGGTAATGACGGAGTGGGCCTATTACATTAATTTGTAATAAAAGAATGTGTTTAAATTCGACTAGGAAATTCTCGAAATACCCCGAATTATACAAATATATGATGAACAATTTTAAAGGCATAAATACCATACTTGTCAAAAAAAAAATACTGCGCCGTCAAAAAATAAAGTGAACTTTTTAATTTAAAGTATGCGGACTCCTTGATTCTGGCAAATCTTTTTGTTATAAGGTTGATAGTACCATTCGTTTTACTGATATTTGTATCAAATTTCAAGTCAATATTTGCATTCGTTTAATAACAAAAATTTAATTCTGAGATTTTTACATCGTCTGATTTTGTTGAGCAAAAAAGTTGCTTAAAATATTTTTTGCGGAATGAAATATCTGCTGCAAAAATATCAAAAATATTACAAAAGGCCTTTGGTGACCAGGTTTTATCACAAACAAATGTTTACAAGCGATATAAACAATGCAGAGAAAGCGTTGAAGACAAAAATCGGACGGCCATCAACATTAGCTGATGAAAAACACGCCAAGGAAATCAAAGATTTGGTGCTTAAAACCATCTAAAAAATCGGTTTAAATGCAAAACCGCTACTTTGCATGATCACTTTTTATGGGAAGATCAAAAACATCAGTAGCCAAATTACTAGTTCTTATAAGTGCACGTGCACATTCAACTTAAAATGAATATTCTTTTCACTACCTGTTACACAAGTTGCACATTGAACTTTAAAAATAAAATATTTTTTGCTGCTGGTTTAGTTGGTCTTCCCAAAAACAGTGATTATGCAGAGTGGCAGTTTTGCATTAAACCCTCTCAATTAGAGACCTCGCTGATACCATTAAAATTTCACAATGGTCAGTCCAGACCATTTCAAAAAATGTTTTGTGCCTGAAAATTGTGAAATCTTGTTTGGTGCTAAAAATACCATTTTTTTTGCAAAAACAGCGTCTCGTTGAAGTCTGTGAAACAATGCTTTTGACTATCAGGATAGGAATTAATACATCATAACTGGAGATAAGATTTAATTATATGCGTAAAATCCAGAAACAACTGACCAATCAAGCGAATACCGTGCAAAAGATGAGTCAAGACCGATAAGATTGCGCCAAAGTCGTTCAAAATCAAATTTATGTTAACAGTTTTTTTTTTATTATCGTGGTGTGGTGGATTACAAATTTCTTCTGTTAGACCAAAATGTTTGCAATAAATATTATTTAATCGTTATACAACGTTAACGTGAAGCTTATCGCAAAAAGAGACCAGAGTTATGGGCAGACAATTTTTGGTTTTTGCACCACGATAATGCACCATCTCACACTGCATTGGTGCTTCTCGACCATTTCACCAAAAATACAACTCATATCGTTCCACAACCATCATTTTTGCCTGATTTAGCACCGTGGGATTTCTGGCTATTCTTCATGTTTAAGAGATCGTTCCGGGGACACCGTTTTGATAAGATTGAAGAGATAAAAACTGAATCGTTTCGCGCTTTAAAAGCCACTCTGGATTTTTTTTTTAACAATTGTATCGAGGATCGGAAAAAACGTTGGCAACGGTGTATTATATTGAGAGGGAAGTATTTTGAAGACGAAAAAATTAAGAATGAAGAAAGATTTTATAAGTTATAAACAATTTTTTTTTACAGTGTTACATAAATATTATTGTGAGTGTTGCTATGTTTATGAAGCCAGCCATAACACAGAATTTCAAAAAAAATATTAGGTTTCATAAGAATGTAACTAGTAAATATCCTATTATTTATCTTTTGAAAGATCCTAAGATTTGTGTTTTAGAAAACTAGTTGGTCTTATGAGATGATGAGATCCAAATGTTCCTTCATCTCTTGGGTGGTCTTCCGGGCCGACGTTGTGTACGTTGGCTCCAGCGTACGCAAGGACAAATGTCACTGCTCATCCTGTGCATGGTCCCATCCAGTATCATCGTCTGGATCTGCTCCATCGCACGATATCTTTTATTTCACACGTATTTTAAATTAAAACATCATGAATTTAGTCTCACCATATTTTTCCCGTAATAATGGTAGTCAGTTCAAAATTAAAACGATAATTTACGAACGAAAAAATGTTGAAATAAATGTTTTTGTCGTTAAAAAAGTTATTATTTTTAAACCAATTATCTAACGGAAAAAAAAATCCTGTGGTTTCCGCCATTAGTTTCTATTCATTTAACGTTTTCGTTATTTCAGGCCATTAGTAGAACATTTTTGCTAGTCTTGACTTTTTTGTTGGCCTCAAAACAGGTTTAACAAGATAGGGTTTAAAGCCTTAAGCTTATTCCGTATCTATAAGAACCAAGGTTTTTCATGTAAGGATTTTCCTACTCTACCATTAGATATTTGCTAACACGTACTCTAGTTGTTTGCTTTATGTAATAAATTTGCTGTCCCTATAAACAGCCAATGAGGAAAACTAAATTGGTAATATCAAATTTTAGAACAAAAAATAACAAAAACGGCATGTGTAATTTAAATTTATATGAAAAGAGATGTTAAACATTTTTGAAAGGGAAGTATAAAAGCATTTATTAAAAATTAAAATTATTTATTTTTTTTATTTTTTATTTTATTTTATTTTATTTAACACTAATTTGTTTTCGTCATTTTATTTCATTTGTATAATAATTATATTATTATTCAAAATAAAAATATGGACATGATCGATTTTAAAAATAAACGATATAAAATAATATTTATACGAGAACAGCAACCTGATTGTTTAAACCGGTCAATGACATGTCATACGTCCTGTTTTCGCATTGACTTCGATATTCCCTTCTCAAAAATGTTTTCCCTCTCTGTTGCAATAACATCTTCATTACTGTCATACTACGTAATATAAGAATTTAATCGGCGTTATCTTATAATTACCATATAAAACAATCAACAAAGTTTTGATTTTGACCAAATTTTTGTAGACAAGAACTGAATTCAACCCTCTAGGGAGCTGTTTAGAACATTTCAGCGAAGTGAATATAGAAGCCCAGGCATCTACAATATTTATGATCTGTCATTGGCTGGTTGAAGTTTCCACTTAACGCGCTGTGTAATATTTACTATTCTCCTACATTTAAACATCTATATTCCTTAAATTCTTCCATTTGTTGATGTTTCTGAAGTTAAAGAGTTGAAACCTTTATTGACGTGTTTGAGATTATTCTAATTGAATTATTTAACTCACATACTAGGCAACGCCTAAAAACAATTTTTATTATACTTAGACGGGGTGGATTCATCAACACTTTTTTGAGTTTGTCGGAAAATGGAAGAATTGAATAATATAGATGTTCAAATACAGGTAAAATGGTTAATGTTACACAGTGTGTAAAGTGGCCACTTAAAATGGTTAGTGTTACACAGTGTGTAAAGTGGCCAGTTAAACCAGCCAATGACAGGTCATAAGACCCGTAAATGCCTTCAATGTTCCCTTCTCTAAAATGCTCTACATTTCTGTTGTAATATGTAAATATACCACAAACATCTAAAATAAATACATTACATTACATTACATACATAATTGGCTTTTTTTAAAAGTAAAATATTACTTAAAGCAAAATAAGTATAATTCTGTGTCCGGGTGAATGTAAAGTACTGTAATGTACCATTTTATATGAAATAGAGCCAGAACTCAAGACGCGTATTTTTAATAAGTGGTTAATGTATGTTAAAAGCCCTGAAAAAGAAAATCGACTCAAGATGAGTCTTTTTCGATGGTTGGCGCGTTTGCATTGAAGTTTCAATTCCTGGCAGGGTGGACGTAATGTTTTGGTTTTACAGGTGGTTTAGCAATGAGATACTTTATTGTTCCTGAACTATCACCTTAAGCGTAAGACTGATCACCTTACTTTCCATGTAAGAAATTATCCAGATTATGCTGTAATCGGAGTAGCAATGCATTGCTATCTGTACCAATGAAGGCGGATAGTTATGATGATGATTATTCGTCTACGCAGTTGAGTCCATTCAAGTAAAAAAATAATAATTTAAATTACAAATGATTAAAAACCATCCAGCCGGGAGTGAAACAGGGTTGTATTTTGTCCCTCTTTATTTTCTACTTATATTCTGACTATGTTTTTAAGAAAGCGCTGAACAACAATGAAAGAGGCCTGAAGATCAATGGAGTTCTTATCAACAATATCAGGTACGTCAACGACGCTGCTTTGCAGGCGGATACCATTACCGATCTTCAAGATCTGACAAATAGTGGATGCATTTGGCGAACAACTGGATTTAACAATTAATTAATGTTGGTTAAACAAAATGAATAACATTTGGCCGACGTGATTACTCCGCACTTTCTCTCAAATTGAAGGGTAGTGACATTTTAAAGGTGGACAAGTTTAAGTACCTCGGCAGCATTCAAACGGAACCTTTCACCCAGATATAGAAATGAAATGTAAAATTGAGGCAGCAAGAGCTGCTTTTAACAAAATAAAATCACTGTTCTGCAATGATAATCTTATCTTGAATATAAGGCAAAGATTGTTGAAGTGTTATGTGTAATCTATACTGTTGTATGGCTAAGAGACTTGGACTCTGAAGGTGGACACTATAAACAGGCTGGAGGCTTTTGAAATGTGGTTGCATCGCAGCATGCTTAGGATATCCTCGACAGACTTGATAACGAACTCAAAAGTCTTAAGTAGAGCTAGTACGAACAAATAACTTTTAACCACCATAAAAATTCGTAAAATTTTGTATTTAAAGGGCAAGATTAGGGGCACCGAAGAGCTGGAAGAAGACAAATGTCCTGGCTGCGTAATATACAATACTGGACTGGCTTCAGAGCTGTACAGCAATTTTCCCGGGCAGCACAGGACTGAGAGATATTCGCCAGAATGATTGCCAACGTTGAGGATACCTGACAAGTTACTAAGAGAAAAAGAAATAAATATTCATAAAACTAATATTGAAACAGAGAGGGAAAATATTTTTGAGAAGAGAATATGGAAATCTGGGCATTTTACGTTGCAACTAATTCCAATCTTATGACCTCCCTAGGGAGTGAAAACCAGTATTGTCTACAATTATTTGGGCATACTTAAAATATTGTTGAAAAATATTTATTTCAAAATGTAAAGTTAAAGGGTGGTCAACGTATTGTACTGGTTAAGGCTCTTGATTTACCCGCGGAAGGTTCCGGGTTCGATTCCCGGTGAGTATATAAAAAATAATTATCATTTTTCTCAAAAGTTTGCCAAATCATATAATTTGCCAATCTTTCTGTATGAGAGAAACAGATAGGAAGACCCATGGTCTTTAAAACTATTTCTGGTATATGAAGGAATTCCTTTTACTGATTTTACTCAAGCCAATGTGTTTTTTTGCTGTAATTTACCACAGTAATTTGGCAACCTGGCCTGTTGTGGTGCAAAAATAAATAAATTTACTTATTTACCAATCAAATAAAAAATAAATAAAAACAAAATATTTATTTGAAGATTCATTCAATGTATTTTCTCGACGAACCTTCTTTAAAGTTTTATGTCTTCTATCTCGCTGGTTACATAATATAAATCATTTTCCACTATTGATGACTGAAAATTTTTCTTTCTAGTTCGATTAGGTCAGAAAGGGTAGAATGTAGAATGCAAGATAAGCACTATATCAAACCTACCCTTATGTCGGCACCATTGGGTCATGTAACGTTTTTCTTACTATATTGCAAAGGGGGTAATACTAGCCGGCACAAGAAAGAGGCGTTTATTTGTTTTTTATACCAATTATTTTCTTAGAATCTGAACTTATTTCACCGAAGAAGTAGTGCTCCGTGATTCAAAATTTTTGCTGAAATGTTTTTCTAAGGGTATTGATTTTAGTGTACAGAATTTCCCATTGACGAGTGGAAAAGTTATTGTTTTCCGAGCAATTAAAAAAATAATAAATACTTCTTTATAAAAACTGAATAATGCAGATTACAGAACTAATGTAATAAATATGATTTTCTATAAAAATGATTCGATTTCTTTTAGAAGAAACAAAAATAAAAAAACAGCAACGTGCCGCAGTTGGTTAGATGGCCTACTGTTAAACTGGCGTTGGGGGTACAATTGAACGTAGTTATGCAGAAAGCACCCAGCCATGGAAAAGTAAAACTGAGATAATGGCACCTTTGTGAAAAGATGAAAATAATCAAAACTACACAACGTTAGAATGTTTTTGACGTTGACAAATGGTTAACAATATTAACATTTGTTTTTTTTATATGACAAACAAAAATCTTTTTATGTGTATGACCAGTTTTAATGATTTTTAAAGTGCCGTAAGATTTTTCAAGTGCTCTGAGTGTTTTTGCAAACCGAGAAATGGCTTTTTGTGATCGACACAATTTTCAGAAGGTGATTAATACAGTTTTTGAAATGGAAGCCATCTGATTGTTTTAAGTATAACAGAGAATTGACCTCACTGCATCCGATAACAACATTATCTAGTTTTTTCAAAATTGTGGACTGGCTGCTTCGGCATATCAGCGTTCAATTCTTTCCAGTTGCATGAAAAAAATCCATGAAAGTTTTTTTTCTCAATTGCTTTGGGTGTTGAAGTGAACTTTCCTATTTTCCTTCCATATCCTCTCATTCCGCCTTCTGATAAGCCTATAAATAGAGGTCTTTTCTCCTTTTTGTAAAAATTTGTTTTTTGATATAACTATCACCGTTTGAAAACGATTTCAATAAAACTATATCAATGAAGAAAAGAAAGGTTTAAAAACATGAAGGTTTTGCTATTTGTACAAATAATTCAACCTTACCAAAATGAAAATAATAGGATTGCCTACATTACCTATAAACAATTATTATCATAAATTCTTGGACGACCACTGCTGATTGTTTGCCAGCAGTTAATGTCAGAACAACGAGATGCGAACCTTTACTTTTGTGTATAGTAATGAAAAACCAGTTTAGTTGAGTAAACTTGTTTCAATTTCTATTTTTGTTTAATCATTTCTTTTACAATTTTGAAATATTTATTTTTTGCTAAATTTATGCTGAACTGATTTGACACGATTTATATGAGTAACATCTGAAAGAGACAATATTACAGAGACGTATTCAAGAATTTGACCAACCAATGAGCAGTTAAGTGTGTTTTAGGCTAAACCTATATGTATAAATAAAAGGCAATGTTCGTTTGTGTGACCTCGATGGACTGAATAACTACAGGACCGATTTGCGTGTGGTTTTCAGCGAAATGTAGATCTTTGCCGCAAGCGTGTTTATAGCTATCTATAAATCTTAAATCTATTAATAAAAAAATAAATATAGGAGCGTAAATGTTTTTTTAACCATCACCAGGGTTGTATGAGACGAGAATACATGTAATAAAAAATTGTTAAGATTTTGTTTTTTAGTGCATAAAAAAAATTGATTTTGAATGTTTACAAAACGCATTCGTTTTTAATACATCCTAATCAGATTATTTACTTAAATTCCTTATAATTTCTACTCGTTTATTTGTTTTTACTGGATTTATGGTTATATTAAAATAATATCAACTGACAATCGATACATTTTTGAAAATCGCATTTCTAAATACAATTCACCTCTCTTGAGAAGAACAGAGTTTGATAATTGCAAAAATACATTTTTACTTGAAAAATAACTGTTTGAAGTTATGGAATTCGACAAACAACAAGTACCTAGGTACCTATTTAAATTCAATAATTGAAAACGAATTCAATCATAAACAAATACCTCGGTATCAATGAAAAGTTACCCTATTTTTTTACGTTTATCCGAACGGATTTAACTTAAGATGTTTTATTAAAGTTTGGTAAGTATACTAAATAATGTTTCGTATTTAGAGAAAATGCAGTCCAATTTTTCTTCATAGAAACGTATTCCCGTATTTTCTCTCTGGATCATGGCACTAGAGCAATGATTTTTTATACAGTATAGATATTTACTATCGGCGTATTTTATTATTTCGTTTTTTTTTAAATGTTTATTATGGAAACTAAAACTATCCAAACCCCGTAAAATAGAAAAATTTTATCTGCTGTTTTCGAGCGCACAGTATACAAATATAAATTTTCTGACACTCTCTCGAAAAAACCAAAATCAATTCAGTTTTGAGGTGCGAAAAACGGGACAACGAAACGTCGTTTTTTCTATTCTTACAAAAGGTCTGACATGTAGTTGTCTTATTCGCACAGTATCGGGGAGGAATCTGCAAGACAGTGACAGGAAAATAATGATCGAATACCTATTTATCAAAATTCTCTTTCGTCACAATTTATGTAAACTGATATACAAAAATAATATTTTACACGTACATTAGGGTGGGCCAATAAATATTTTTCCGAATTTTAAAATCTCTAAAAGGGGTCTTATACATTGCCTTTTGGATTTCTTGGAATGCAAAAAAAAAATTTTTTAAATATTTGATACTACTTTTGGCCTTCAACCAGAGCTTAAAGTTTTCGAAAAAAAATTTTTTTTGCACTAAACTGGCTATAAATTTGTATTTTAGTAAGAAAATTTGTGTCATTAAACTTTATAATGTGCATCTAACTTGAGTTAAAATTTGTTTTGTAATCAATGGGAAGCATTGTTTAATGAGCTATTGTTTTTGTAAATATTTGCCAGACGCTCAACGGAATCAGTTCCGCGGAGTGCAAACATTTTGCATTTCGGTAGTTTTAAAACGTGTTTGAATTTGTAATGTGATTAATTTATATCTTTAATAACAAAAAATATTTTATCAATACAGATAATTAACCAAATATATAGACAGTTATTAACTTCAAACCCCGGTTGAGAGCCAAAAGTAGTATGGAATATTTAGATTTTTTTTTACGTATAATGTGATCCAAAATGCAACTTTTTAGACCCTTTTCACTTTGATGTCCAAAAAATTAAAAAACTTCAAACATCATCGGCCCCCACTTACAAACATATCTAATTTGGACTTAATACAATAATTGATATCAAACTTTCGATTGTGTTAATTTAATCTATATGCGAGTATATATTCAAATCGAGCAATAGTAAAGCATTGCCGGTTTCAGCTCGTATATTATAAAAATCAGTATTTTAATTTTGTGTTAATAATTAAAGACAAGTATTTGATCAAACATTTCTATCGAGATAAGCACAAGTCAACTGGGAATAATAATTGTCTTTTAGATTGTATCTTATGGAAACTTGCCATGAAAGTACTCGGTATGTGAATATTTGTAATGACACATATATTTGCTTTTATATGTTTGTATATTTGTACACGAGTAAACTCGTAAACTTGCACACACACGTTCCTCCCATAAAGATACACGCACATTTAAACGTTGACACTTAAGAGAGATTGCAAACAGTTTCATGACACAAATACGCTTTTAAGGACAAGATAATGTATACTCATAACAATATATACATACTTTAATATGAGTAGACATTTTTTATAATATACAAACGTAGATACTGACTATGCACGATACTCTCTCATACCTGAGAGCCGCTATTGAGTCAGGAACACTCGTCCAGGTTTTTAGCTCTATTTCAAATACAACATTTTACACTTTATATACATAATACAGTCTATATATGTACATATAAAGGCGGGCTTATTGCTTTTAGGAAATTTTCTCGTACTTACCCAAACTGATTGATTTGACATAATAAATAATAATAAAAATAAAAGATCAAAAAAATAAATCAGTTAACTATGTGGCTCCTGAGACATGTACGACACTAATACAGTCTAATGATATAATATACCTGGTATTATTATGGAAAGTAATATGAAATGGAGATAACAAATTATAAATAAACGCTGTAGTAAAATAAGTTAGAAAACATATATACATATTTGCCAGATTAAGAAAAATTATTTCTCTAAAAAATATAAAAACTGTTTACTACGTAATCTTACAGTCTGTTCTGCAGTATGGAATCATAGGCTGGGAGGAGCTTACAAGACAAATTTACGTCCACTTTCGATTGCCTAAAAAACTGTTTGTTTAATAGATGCCTTTTAAAGGTGTCATTAATTGAAAGATTTCTAGTTCTTTAAAAATCTATTTTGATGGGTAAGTTCTCGATTTTATCAATATAATTTATATATTTATAACATTCAAATAAAATAAAAACACTAATTTTCAAAATTTTCGAAACTCTAGATTTCCAAAAAATTAAACTTTACACAAATGCAATATAACTGCAGCTTTAAATCATAATTCGTTTGTTGGGAAAAAAACTTTAATTATCTTCCAGAAATTCTAAAATTTATAAAAAATATTAAAACACTTAATTCTAAATTTAAAAAAAACGTAAAAACACACCCTATCCTGAACTCCATACAGCGCAAAATTGTGTATTTTTTAGAATAATATGTATAATTAAAAGAAATTTGTTAGTAAAAATGAAATGTCAACAAAGTAAAATACATATATGAATACTTTTTAATACATGAAAAATTAAAAATAAATGTAAAACGAACTTCTTCTCTAAACACTCTATTAGAGAGGTAAACACGTTATTAGTAATTATGTATGTACCAATCATTTGATAATTTTTTACTTATATTGTCAAAATTTCTCAATAACAAATAAAAAATGAATATAAATGTAATATAGTAAAAGTCTACGATACATGCAAAAAAAGCATTTTGCTAATGAATCAATAAATCAAAAGAAGATAATGACAGGTATACCTTTTTTAAGAAGTAAAAAATCAACATATTTTTTAAATTCTTTTTTATATTTCTTCTTCTTCTTTTTCTTCTTCTTTTCCACATCCACTCCTAAGTGTAGCATGTGGACATCACCAGTTGCCTCCAGGAGACCCTATCGCCAGCCAGTATTTTTGCCTCTTCCCACGTCAATTCAGCGCCCCTTAATTCCGCCGAATAAAGTCTAAAGATCGTCATTGACGGCCTTCCAGGACGGCGTGAGCCCGCAGGTTTAAAGAACAGGCAACTTGGGTTTAGGTTCTCCTGAGGCATGCGTAGCACGCGTTCAAGCCAGATCCACCGCCGCATCCTCAAGACGCTCGTTTTAGTAGACTGCTGCGTCCGTTCTCGGTTCAATGTTAGATATAAAATCGAACCACCTTATACTTAATATTCTTCTCAAGCACTCACTCTCAAAACTCAGAACTTTGATGTTTTGAGCTTTGGTAAGGTGCCAAGATCGCACTCATATACGAGTACTGGCATTATACAAGAGTTGAATAATCGGCATTTTGTATTGACAGAGTATAGACTAACGTTCCAGACAACACGCATCATGTTAAAATTGCTCCAGAAATTCCTATGCGGGTTGCGAGCTAAATGTTTTAATATTTATTTATATAATATAGCCCTTGGTCTCATAGAGTTTGCGATACGTTGTTATTATTTTTTTGTGATATGTTTGTATTTGTATGAATAAAATAAATAAATAAATAAAAAATGACAAATATTACCACACAAATATATTATTATTAAATATAATAGAGGCAAGAGCCATGTGTTAAATTGAGAGACAAAAAAATAAAACGTTTACCTATAACTTTAAAGGACCATTCCTTTTTTTGTTTTGCAAGAATTGTGCGGTTCTTGAACAAAAAATAAAATATTGTGACTGTAATATAATGTTTGAGAAGTTCAGACTGAGTGTGTATA